>NW_019525432.1:1491013-1492590 GCF_002814215.2 Seriola lalandi dorsalis
ACACACACACACACACACACACACACACACAACTGCTGCACCTCAGGTACCAAAATGTATTTAGCCTGTACAAAAGCTAAATGAGGAAGGTCTGCGGTCTATTTGTCGTTAATTGGCACGGTGCAACCGCAGATTACCGAACATGACAGTGTCTTTTTCAGAGAAATCTATCCGCCGTGACCTCTCTGGCACTATTACAGCAAGGTCAGAGAACACAGAGGGAAACCAATCAATACAATATTGAGTGCGAGAGCGGAGCAAGTCTGATGCAGGGGGCACAGAAAGAGGGAAAGGCAAGAAAGATGGAGGACAACGGATGCAAAAAAAGGTGAGAGAGTGGGATTGCAAAAGGGAAAGGCGAGGGAAAAACTGGAAGATAGAATCGAGAAAGAGGAATGACCAAGAGAGAGAGAGAGGGATAGAGACACAGAGGAGGTGATTGCGAGCCAGGGGTGAAGGATTGATGGAGATGGAGGGAGAGAGAGACGAAGGCCCTGAAGGTGGCAGCTGTCTTGTGGGTTTCGGTCTACAGCAACGCCACAGGCACAAACACAACCGGACTCCGGCGGATGACTGTTGTGTTTGAGGCACGGTCAGTCTGGGGAGAATATTCTTCCGCCAAAGGCACCAACACATATTGCCCCTGGGGGGGGTGTCTGATAACACCTAATACAGTAAATTGTATACTGTATACTGCATGGCGGGTGTGTGTAGAATTGTGTAAGTGTATATATTGTAGGGTGTGTTGCATGTGTGCATATACATCGTACTGCACAGCTATGTAAGCTATGTATGATGGTGATAATTAGTCTGTTTCTGTGCACACATATCTGTATACATTAATTAATTTCTACTATTTATGTATCCATATACACACACAACTGAACCACCACTTACTGGATCTATTGCCCCCCCCAAAAAACAGATTTTAATTAAACCATCTGCTGCTTCAGATTCCTACAATTTTAACTTCAACTTTATGCAAATAGGTGATGGTGTTTACCACAGTTACAAATACATTGCATTTGCTGCTTTACAATAGACGCCTCCCTGCCACAATAAAAGCCCCCTGTGTTTTGTCATCAGCAGGGGAGATACTGGGTTTGCATTAGTAGGAAGTTATTACAGCTCTGATATGTAAAGAGAGCAAACAGTGAGGTTGGTATCAATGAGATAAAATTAGATTGGATGCATGCGTCGTTTCCTCTGAATCCTTCCTGCATGTGAAGGCAATCTCAATGCAGCGTGGCGATGGCACATTAAATTGAATTAAAATTAAAGTCTTTCGTGGAAAAAAAAATTGCAGAGACTGCAAAAAACCATAAACATGAAGAAAAATGGGGTTTGATTTCATGCCAGACCAAAAGATTTTAAAGGCACAAAAAATTTCAAAATCAGAGGAACCCAATACCCCCCGGGGGGGTGAACATGGATTCACGGTTTGAAACCATGTTCACCTTGTCCTATAGTAGATGCAAGACTGACTGCATGTTCAACATGTGCAGAATAATAACTCTGGAGTGCGATTTATGTGTGTTTCGTTTCCTCGTCGTTGTGGCTTCTTCCCTGCAACCCCC
>NW_019525432.1:1492610-1542498 GCF_002814215.2 Seriola lalandi dorsalis
AAAGAGACGCAGAGAGAAATTGAATCTAGTACAGAGTCCGGACGCTTCACAGAAAACGAAAGACAGAGGTCAGAAAGAAACGCAGGGACCTGTCGGTCTATAAAGAGTAGAGAGAAGCAGCAGAAAGCATTTAAAACAAGAGACGGAATATAAAAAAATCTTCAGAACCCTTAAACACAAACAGAGAGGTAGATAAGAGCGGTTTCACGTTTCAGGCTGCTGAATAGAGAGATAAAGACAACATATTAGCGCATGTGTGTGTGTGAGTAGCAGATAACAAGGCGGCGTGTGAGTGGTCTGTGTTTACTCTAATTAACTACATCAATACTGTCAGACAGCTTTTCAGGCTTTGATCAGCTCCCTGAGCCTGCCAAAAAGTCTGCAAAACACACCCGTCAATCACAGCCATCGCTTCCTTTTATGCTAATCTCACTCCGTAAAACAAAGAGATTCATTTACTCTCTCGCAGTGAAACGAGTGTCGCCGGTCAGGTCGGGCGGATGGGAGCGTTTCCTCTTGATTGTGATTCCACCCTCATTCCTTTCCAGTCCATCCACTTCTGCTCCACCCATGCCTCTTTCACACCGATGGCATCCACTACTTTATTTTAGATTTTTTTTCCCTCCTTCACACACACACACACACACACACACACACACACGTACATATATGCACACTCACTTATGTACACATGCACCTCTGGCTCGACGTTGAATATGTAAATCGACATCTGCTCCAGTACCCAATCTCCAGCCCTCACCATGTGTCTGATATGCTAATGCAGCCAACACAGTTTCTTCACTCCACGTCTTCCCCTCCTTCTCCCTTCCCTCTGCTTCCTCTCCTCTGCGCCGGTTTACCTGAGCCTGCCAAGGATGAGCAGATGAGGCAGAGGAGGGGGAGGGAAGAGAGAGAGAAAAGGGGGAGAGGGAGAGGTAAGAAGGGCTTCAAACAAAACCTGATAATGATGTTGTTATGGATGGATGTTACACACACAAACAGGCATGTGAGCAACGGCAAGAAGCCGCCGCTTATTAGAAAACAATGGCTGGGAATCCAGGAGAGAGCTGCTGAGTGTGGGAGTAAGGACAAAGCTCCAACTCCTATGGCGCTCTCGGTGCCTCTCCCTCGTTAACTGCGTGGCTGTCACCTCCACCCCACGCCGACAACTTATCAGCCGTAATGAGTTCAGGGGTTGACACCTTGCAGTCACATTTGAGACTCTGTTGCTGTTGCCCTGTACAGAAACGCAGAAGCCATGCATTTGAGCCTTGCTCAACAGAAACAAAAACACAGCCATCATCACATTTGCATTGAGCGGCAGGATGGATGGATGGATGGATGGATGGATGGCGTCCCATTCCAGGGTCATTGTTCTTAATCCAAGTCCTGGAGTACGCTTTGATTCATAAAGGATGAAATGGGACGAGACCTGTTTCCCTGAGATCCCCAGTTGGCTGTGTTCACAGCTTTTTTGCTGCTTTGACTGACTTCTGAGTGAATACATGAATGCTAAAAGACGCTCGCTGTGGCTCTCTGCTTTGCTTCCTACATGTGAGGCCACACTCGCTGAGAGCGGGGGCCCCTGTCGAAAACGATTGGGGACAGTGTAGCACTTGGGTGATTATCCAGATGTTGCGAAGAAGGGGGGTTGGGTGTGAAGCTCTGACACAAACTAGAGTCATCCCACATTGCCTTATCGCTTTGTTTCCCCACAGATGCAGATGAGAACCATACGTCTTTGTGTGGCTAAAAACGAACGGGAGCAAGTGGTAAAAAATGATCAAACACGAGTCAAGTTCTCTTATTAACGCGGGGCAAGCAAACACATTTATCAAGCAAGATCTCATTCATCAAGGGACTGTGTGACCCATTTGGATCGCAAAAATGAATCTGCACTAATTTCCCTGAAAAATAAAACATTTATCAGTTTGATCCCAGTTTGCACCGTGAAGATCAATCTCACATCTGGACTGGGACGAGTATTCTCAGCGGTCAGGAGGACGAGCAGTTGTATCATCTAGAGCCACATGGTGACATAACACAGATAAATATTATTCATGCCACATGATGAAACCTGACACTTAACAAAGGCAATTTCTTTAAAATCAGAAAGTCTGTCACATGCAAAAAAACAGTTCACCGCTGCAATCCTTTTTGTTTTCCTAATGCAAGGCAGAAAGTTGAGATTAACATCATTAACATTATGAGAAATTAGATTTGCAGCAACAAATTAGCACCGGTCAGAGCCAGACTCCACAAACATGTTGCAATTCCCTTTGAACTAGTCTGCCGCTCCGAGGGATCCAAGCGATGGACAAAATAATGGAAATGCTACAAAAAAAAAGGAGGGGGGGGGGCTGATTTTGAAGGAACTACATCACAAAGGCACAATGGAGCCAAATCGCAATTAGCAGCATGTCAGCCTTAAAAGAGGCCTAACAACCAGACCCCCTTTAGATTTTCCAGTCCAAACCGACTAACAAAGAACTGTTCTCTTATCTGATTGCCTTGGGTTTTATGCCATCCGTCACATTACATATCCAAACATATGTTTAAGAATTGATTTATAGGAAAAGGTTATTCACTTAGATCTAGAGGGAAAGGCTCTTTGAGGGAATCCAAGCTGCAGACACATACGTGACCATAAACCATTATTTAATTCAACAATACCAAAACATGTGGGCAACACGGTGGCTGAGGGGTTAGGGTGCCGACTTGGAGCTGTGGTGTTGGTGGTTTGCATCTGGCCAGGTACTGCACCTCTCTACTGGCAGCTATTGAATAACTGAAGCATATAGCATACACATATCAGCAGAGTAGTGCAAAGTGTCAGGGTACAATTATAAAGGCTGCACTCTACACCTTCATGAATATAATTGGAAGTTACTAGTCAGTTTGCAAGTGAGCCAGTGGATGGTGCATGAATTAAAGAGCCAATCACAGTCAGCAGATTAGCTATAGAGACCAAAACTGTTTTTCGTACCAGGCTGTTGGAGCTAGACTCAAGTGGTCATTCGAGGAACTGCAGCTTTTGGCACTTCCGTGTTGGCTTCATCTTTCAGCCCCGAAATGTTTTTGCTTGATTAGATAACTGCGCTGGCTACGGTTAAGATACTCACACATTAGATTTTCCTGCTCTGCTTTTTTGCCTTCATATTTCCTGACCAGTTTATTAGACACACTTATCGTGGTGTTGCTACAACACAATTAGTAAATTTAGAAGCTGTAGTTTGTAATGCCATTAAATAGTATTACATTATACTTAGAGGTGTTTGTGCAACTAATTTAAATAAATGATGGAGGAATGATTATAAACTGGTACTGAGATGTATTTTTTATTGTTAAATAAGTTAGTTTCCCAGATTTATTGAATGTAAGTCTGTTTTAGTTTTGTGAGGATGATACTATCCTCCATCCTTAAGGAAACCCAGGACTTATAAAAAGTTCCTCCAGCACTGATCACATCTTCCTACTGAAACATATTGATCTGTATTGTTTTGCCTTTTCTGGTCTTTTATTGATTACAGTATGGTATTTGATACAGTTTGGAGGAATGGATTCTGGCACCAGCAGCTGAAAACAGATCAGAGAAGTCAAATTCCTGGATGTAGTAATGAATATGAACAAAAACATTGAATCATGAGGGTTTTTTTATTATCTGTTGTCTGTAAGCTTAAATGGGATTGGCCGTGGTGAAAAATTGATCATGCTGAAATTATAATTATCATGTCCACAGCGAAGGAGGGGGCTGCAGGAAAACAGTGTCATTTTTGTGAGAACTGAAAGCTCAAGGTCAACAATATTAAAACTTAACTTGTAGGAAATGTCAGTTTTTATGTAAAGAAGTAGATCTTGAATATCTGTGTGTCATAATCATAGCGGTGCATTTAAGCTAAAGAGCTACATGAGCAGGTTCCTAGAGCTGTGCAGATATTAGATTAGATCTACTAAAATGACAACTGCGGTTTATGAAAAGCTTTAAAGATACACACTTTATGTAGCAGTTAAAACAAAGACTTATTGGCTTCTGGAGGCGGCTGCTAGACAGAAACCAAACACAGTTTTATATTGTGTTGCTATTTGCTTAACTTGTATACCTCTGCAGCGTGTAGGTCACTGGGGATTTTAAAGGGGATAACTGCTTTATCTGTTTTATCTGCAGCTCAGCTGCTTGAAAGTAACAGTCGAGCTGAAGTGACGATGTGTACATCAGCATGCAATCTCTAGGTAAAATAAAAAAGTATCTATTGAATTTGTAACTTCAGGTTCAACAGCTCAATCCCAAAAGTTAGTGGAAGGTAAAGATGGGCATCAGAGGGTCACCTGCAACTTTACTGTAATGACAACCATATATGGCAGGAGATGATTGTCATGTTATGTTTAAATATAATAATGAAATATAGTGAATAACAGGAAAAAGTTCTTCAAAGCAGCAATCTTAGTCGAAATTAATTTTGTTATTACAGTTGGATGAGACAGAAGTTGTACATGACTCAGGTGCTTTGTCGAAGATTGTCTTGACTTTGTTCAAGTAATTCACGTCTTTCTTCATTCCTGCCATTATTCTGTCAGTGTGGTGGTTCCCAGCATCGTTTTGCTTGTGATCGATTCATACAAACCAATAACTCCTTTGAGATGTGAGCAGTTCATTCGCAGAGGGATGTTTCCTGTCACACATTCGAATTTGAATCATTATGACAACAATGAAGCCCGCTAACTGCAGCTGGTGACCACACTCCTCCTTCCTCCTAGGCAGGAAGTTATCGTGTGACCTGTTCATTCTCATTTTCTGACCCGGTCCCGCCCCTCAGGAGCCGCTGACCCAGGCCCTGCTCTCTCCTCTTTCTCTTCTTTGACTTTCTAGATGCATGTTCAAATTTTAGCTGTACTTTATTTTGCCTGCTTCTCTCTAAATAGAGCACCGTGCTGAATATGAAGCAAACCAGACCCTGCCCAGAGGTTGATTAATATACAGAGCACGTGTTCAATTCACCATTCAATCATATATGACTGTGATCTATCAACTAGGTGATCAATATAATGTAAAAGGTTTTGGTGCCTACTACACTGCAAAGTTAACCCCCCCCCCCAAGCGCGCTTCCCCAGCCTCCTCCTGCATTAGCATTTAGATTCAGGTGAAATCAAAGTGTTTCTCTATATGTGTTCTTGTTCATTGCTGTGTACCTAAGACTCTGCTGGTATGGGCGTGAGGGAGGTGGGTGGGTGGGGGGACAATGGTTCTGCTCCGATGCTTCGATGTTTCTGGAGCACCGGAGCAGAACCGAACCACCAAATTCAAATGTTTGTTTTTGTTGCAATAAAGCCGTGATGTGAATGTCCAGTCAGAAAAGCAGTGATTTCATCTGCAGGGCACAAACAGACGCTATCACATACTGTATTTACAATCATCAAATATGAGCGATCAACTAGATGAACACACGCATCAAAAACACACACACACACACACACAACTGCAGGACTGTTCATTATTCTGCAACATGGAGATTAAAGAAGTTAATGTTGTACTGCAGCCAATTTAGAGAAAAAAGAGGGATATTTAATAAACTTTAATGCAAAGTGTGTATTCAACATTATGAGTTTGTCTTGTTCGGAAACGTATCTGCTTTAGTATCTTCAGCAAATATAAACAATCAATCACATAAATTATTTGTTACAGCAAGAAAGTTTGGTGCTTGCTTTGAAACAAAATTACATCTTAATTGCTGCAGGGATGACGTATTTTTGTTGGCCAACCCAGATGTTAGCATCATCATCGCGGTTCCCTCGACAAAAAGCCAGTGGGATTTTTATATTGGCTTTTGGATTATTACAGAAAATAATACTTACACGCTTTTTTCAGCAGGATAATCTTCACAAATCAACACCTTTTTATGGTTTTTGAAGACAACGTACAATCATTACAAGTAAAAAGCTAATGTTAGGCTATGAAAGAGCTACAACATGGTGGCATGACTTCAGCGTCACAACCACTAAACTTGTCCACTTGACTAGTTTGATTTACCTCTTACCTACCAACAACACCTACAAAGCCTTTCCTCACACAAAGTTAGTAATAGTTTGGCCTTTTTTTAACAGATGTAAAAGCTTAAAAATTACACCTGGGGTTTTTACTGACGTATTTTATGTCAGAGAATAAAATGTGAAAATGTCTTGAGCTTGTGTTAACCACAGACATTATTTCAGTCATCTAACCAAAAACCCATTCAAAAAACCCATAGACTTCTGGATGAGGGAACTGGAAGTGTGAATGATAGATGGTTATGGAAATCTGTCATTGAGGTAAATTATGTTTTTCACTTTAATGACCTGTTTCCTGCTTGATGCTCTTCAACTATAAGTTGAAGTAAGTTACCAAATCCTAAAATCCTCATTTCAAATCTTCAGATGAACAATTTCATTCTCTTTTTGTTTTGTCCTACCTCTACTTTTCTAAATAACCTGAATTATTTAAAAATGAAAAACATATTTGCCTTTAATAAAACCTATATATGTTTTATGTGAAAATACCTTCTGTAAATCTGTTTAACAAATAGAAACTATTTATACTCATATAACAGCTTCATAATTAATGACACTGGCTAAAAAAGTTTTAATGAAGTCAAGCTCTGCCACTGACCTCTCTGACACTAAAGAGGTGCACTGGTACACACCACTAATGGACCAATCAACGTTAGCCCTTCTCCTCTGCTCGGTACTGGCAGAGGAGCCTGTTTTGGTTTTCCAAAAGGTGCCTGGTAGCACCTCCATAAAAACACTACACAGACTACTGACTGGTGGAGTAGAGCTGAGTGAAGTGAAGTGGAGTCGAGTGGAGTCGGTAGCATATGGTGGAAAAACACCACACGTGTGAGTTGCTCAGTGTCTGCGACCGTCTGCAGGATCGTTCATGGTTTGTTGGCGTTGTGCTGTGAGTGTTTGCATCTGAGGATTGCTCGGTATGACCACGCCGTGAGGCACACAAGGTCATGTCACAGAACCAACTTCATCCTGCGGTGTAAACACTCCACCCTCGCCATCTTCCCGTGTTTCAACATGATCACACCCCACATACACAGCGGGTTTCATCAACAGCAGGATGAAGTCAGACTCCTTCCTCAGCCTCCCTAGTCACCCTGTGTAAACATCACTGAACCTTTTATAAGAAATAGATTTGCTGCTCCTTCATCTCTTAGTGCACTGGAGGCTTTCCCTCTTGAAGAAAGCTCTTTTATGAAACAGCCACATCTCAGAGAGCTGGTCCCACTTCTTCTCAGACTTCTTCTCAGACGCATGATACTCAAACTTCAAGATGTTTTCAGTATTGTGTTCTCCAGTTGAAAATCTATACGACCGTGAAGATGAATGTGTCGATTTACGCGAACAGCCGTGAGCGTACGCTGCCAGTGCTTGCCATGTTACATTTTGAGATTGAAGTTTTTATGGTGGTTGTGGTGCAGTTTCCCATGGTGTCAGCGATGCTGTGATAAATGAGGGCCATTTTGACTTTAATTGAAGGTCAGTCGTAGCTGAGCCTTTAGTTGTGAAACCACTTTCAGCATTTTGTGTCATATTTCAAAAAAAAAAAAAAACCTTGACCCCGGTGTGAATACAGACACCTGAATCCTGGTAGTGGTGAAATAAAGCACATGAACCTGAACTCAACCAGACAGAAGAATTTTTGCCTTCGGAGCTCAGACAAAGGAAAAGAAATTCTACAATGATCAGAAGCATTTACTAGCTCACCCTCTTCTGTGGTGGTGTGTGTAGGCCACTGATGTTAATCAGAGGATCAATCATGCTAATGCAGACTTGCACTCTTTCTCAGCATCCCAGTGTGTGGCAACATTTCTCTGTACACTGTGTAATGTGTGTGAATTTCCTTTTTTACTGCATAATAACACCTTCTTGGGTGCTTGGCTGCACTGTAGGTGGACAGCTCATTGTCAGCCCTTCAGCCTCGATATATCTTACACACACATACACACACACACACACACACACACACACACACCTCACATGCAGCCACACATACATCGCCCCATCATTAGAGTCTGGAGCACAGACACAGACATAGGAGGGAGGTGGAGAAGAGATGGATAGACAGAAAAAAAGGAAGAGAAAAGAGACGATGGACTCAGGAGGGAGGATATTCAGGCGCATCATTAGCACCAGGGATGGAGAGATCCAGCAATAGAGGAATATAATGAAGATAAGACAGTTCACTTGGGATTTTAAACATACAAAAATATGCAAAAATGTAGAGGAAGAGGGTTTTCAACTGTGGGCACCTTGTCACGCCTGCACAAAGCGATATGTTTCCAAAGTTGGCCTAATTATCGATTACTTGAAACTGTTAAACAAAGGGAGGGAGATATACATTTAGAGGTTTGATTGTGATTAAAAATAAATGTCTTTATTTTTATTGTGCGGACTGTGTAAAATATAGATTTTCTTCCCAGCATTTCAGAACCATGTTTTTAGAGTAGATACAGACATGAAGCCGCTTTCCCAGTGTGAAGTTCATTAAAAGAAACAGTGACAATTAGCTAGATATGCTCACCAGACCAATCAGAAAGTCCCACAGATATTTTTTTATTTAATTTCTCTGTGCAGAAATGAGCCGAACGCCACAGAAATCTGCATTTAGGGAAGAAAAAAAAAAAAAAAGAGAAACCGACTTTAAGCAGTTTGAGCAGGACTTTAAGATTGACAAATGCACTGGGGTATCAATCTAGCTTAGCTCATCCTGGCGGGCCTGAAATAGCAACAGTGCCTGGAGTTTGATTAATTCAGTTTAATTTCCTCCACCGTAACTGAAACATTCATATCCGCACATGAATTACTGGGTTTGAATATCTAAACTTGCATCAGGAAAAGACTGGAAGATGGACTTTTGAAAATTCAAGTAGGGCTCAATATTTGAACAGTGCATTCCAGGAAACCGCATAGAAGTTGTATTGACTTCCATCACTTGAGTTTCACTTTAGCTCTCACAGAGTATTGAGTTTATTGAAACAACATCACCCAGTCTCCCAGGCACAAAAGTGATGTATAAAAAATGGAAAAGGCTGCAATTAGTGGCAAAGAGGGAGATGAGATGGATTCAGAGACGACAGATCTGCACAGAAACACCATCTGATGTCACATGTCAACATGCTTGAAACAGCTATAACAAAGACGATTCATTACAAGTTGCACCAATAGAGTCCTAAAACCCATTTAGCACTTCCAGTTCCCTCGTCCCGAAGTCTTTATTTTTTTATGTGTTTTTGGTTAGATGACTGAAATAAGGTCTGTAGTTAACACAAGCTCATACCTTTTTTAAGTTTTGTTCTACGACATAAAATACCTCAGTAAAAACCCCAGCTCAGATTTCTTTAAGCTTTTATGTCTCTTAGAAAAGACCGGTTGCCAACAAGTGGTTAAATGAGACTACAGAGGTTGTCAGGGACGTTAAACTTCATCACAAAACACGAAAACAAATCTACTTACCAGTTCAACGTTACAGCCTCGTTGTGTTTATACTTGTGCTTTTGCAAACTATTTCTAACTGCGTTAGAGGAAAGGCTTTTGTAGAAGAGGTAAGCGCTAAATCAAACTACAAATTTGAAGTTTAGTAGTGGTGACATTTAAGTCATGGACCTGTGGTGTATTTTGTTTATGGCCTAATATTCATGTTTTATTTCTGCCGTTTGTATTTAGGCTTAAAGGTGGTGTTCATTTGTGAAGATTATCCTGCCAAGCAAAATGTGTAAGTGTCGAAAATTTTTGTTGTTTGTCGCAGTTTATTTTCTGCAGTAATCCAAAAGCCAATGTAAAAATCCCACTGGTTTTTTGTCGAGGGAACCAGAGTGATGCTAACATCTGGTTTGGCCCACAGTCATCCCTGCGCCACGGTATGAAACGGTATACCACTCTTCTAAGTGGGCGTGGTCAGCTGGTATGAATCCTGACAGTAGTAATTTTTGTAGCTAATATCAATAGCTAATTTATTAGTGACCTTTCTTCATCCTTTGGAAAAGACAGATATGTTGTTCCTGTTATATTCTGTTGTATTTTTAACACTTCCTGTTTACCTTCTTCTACACTACAAATGGACATGCTAGGAAGGAAAACGAAAACTAGCCTATCAACTCCTTCAGCTGTCTCTGTCGGTCCCGTCGCCATGTTGTAACGGTCCATCTTGAGTCCTACTAAGAATCCACTGTACACTACCGTTATACAGCTCCCAGTAGACAAGGTTAGCAACTAGCTGATGAACATGTTTAGACGTGTTTACCAGCTAAAGTTATTTTCCTCAGAAAAAGTAGAGCTTGAAGTGGCGATCTTGAAGATTTTCATTTAAATAAATGACTGCTAAGTCAACAGTTGCTGCTAATGCAAACCGAACATTGCTACTGCTGCAGCTTCACATTAAAAGCCTGTAACTGGTGAAACACAAGTTCACTTTTATCATGAACTAGTCACAGGAAATGCATTGAGTTATTTTACTGAGCTTGGCACTTAGCGCTAGCGTTCATCAAAAGTGCATCTACGAAACAAGACAATGGTCATTTTCAGATCCGTTTGAAACATTTCAGGGAGTAGTAATGGAACAAGAAGATGAAGAGGAGACCAACTCCTTTCAGTGTATCCTGTTGTTCACAGATCTGTGATGTCTGCTGCATAAAATAAGAGAAGACAGAATATTAGACTTATATATTAGACTTATATTCAGAAACACAACTTAAATTAACCCAAATTAATGTCACTGTTGCTCTCTATTAGCTGGATTTGTAAATAGACAACTGTTGGATAGGAAGTTAAAATGTTGTGTTGTTTTAGAAATTAGTTATTGTCTGTTTAGATTTAAATGAATAAGTTAGAAAATTTCCAGCACAGTTGTTTGGGAAGGCCTCAGCGATAACCCTGAAATAGGGACATCAAGATGGTAGTATATTATAGAAAACCTGTGAGAGAAAACTTGGCAGGTGAGACAGGACAATAGACCAAGAATGGAAATGAGAAATGATGGAAGTGGAGGTGGAATAAGAAATGCAGGAAAGTGTGAAAAGAAGAAGAGGAAGAAAGTAGACTTTCGCAGGAGAAGAGAAAGCAGACAATTATGACAGAATCAGTAGACGTTATATACAACTGGAGAAAGAAGAAGTCTCCTTTAAAGAGCTGAAATGGTTTTATATGAATGTGACCGTGTGTGTGTGTGTGTGTGTGTGTGTGTGTGTGTGTGTGTGTGAGAGAGAGAGAGAGAGAGAAAGTATTTGTGTGAGTGTGACCTCGTATGTGCATGTGGGAAAGTGTGTGTGTGTGTAAAAAAGCTGTCAACTATTCCAGGCGAGAGAGTTCCAGCAGTGTGTCAACCTAATGGGCAGAAACTGGGGCATAGTGAATTATTCAACAGCTTTTTAGGGGGAGAGGAGACGCTTCCAATATCTTCCCTTAGGAAAACGTAAGGACCCTGCTTTCATAAGACAGACGCACACATGCACGCGCGCACGCACACACACACACACACACACACACAACACGGCATGTATGCTGAACAACTATGCCATCAGTTTAGTCTGTGCCAACAGGTCCTAAACTCCTCAACTAATGTTCTTGTTTCTAAAAACAAACACTGCAGCATCTAGCTCCAACCCACTGAGACTCTCTCTATGTTAGTTAAAAGAAAAGTTGTGGAGCAGCTGGTCCATTGGTCAGCTTATTTATGGGGACACCAGAATAGCCCTTGCGTGTCTGGTGGATAATTGCTTACATACAAATTATTTACTTTAGTGCGAAAGGCAAAGCAGCCACTGTTGTGATGGCAACAGCGTCACATCAACCAACCACCTAATGTTGTCATAACTAAAACTATTTTTCATATTTAAATCAATCTCTTACACAATAGTAAAAAGTCTGATGTCCCTCGGAAATTATAGGTTTTGCAAAACCATTAAACCTGCACTAAACCATTACAAGATAAGAGGTTATAATTGGCCCTCTAAGCAGGACATCAGGGCAGATTGGGGGCTACAGTGAGTCGCTATTGGAAAGTGATGAGATGGGCTGATGCTAGCTGGTTAGCATGCTAACTTCAGAAGAAGAAAAGACGTGATACAGACAAGAGCTAATATTGGTTTTGCTTTCCACCCGACTCTTGGTGAGTAAAGGAATGAAGTTTGATGCTGAACGTTTATTGTAGACTGTAAGTAAACAGCTGTTAATGCTAAGCACTAAGTGCTATAGCTATGTACCAATAGCAAAACTAGCAACAAAAATAGGTCCTTTAAAGGTTTGTTTACACCAGCTTTTGTAACAGGAAACTTGTGGATCAAAATTAATTAATTTCAGTGGGATTTTAACAATTAGTGGATTAATTCTTGACGGTCAAACACATTTTAACCTATATGACCACCTTGCTTTTGTGTAGAGTTTAACTTTGGTGAACTCTGACACAGGAATTAGTGCTGCTAAACCATTTTGACGGTGCTAACCTTTGAGAGAAGATAAAGAATAGGGAGTCCAAAAGGAGGAAGATATCATATGAGCTGTGTTGCACCACACATTTCCTCTGGGTATCAATATTGCCACAAAAGCTATGGTGAATCCATGACCCAGAAAAAGCCGCAGAGCGAAGCCTTATCACTGTCACACCACCTATGTTACTGTCACACTGTCTGGTTTGACCGGGCAATTAGTGAGAGTGTAGTCTTGCATAGCCACATGCCACAGCATTTCCACACAGAGCTGTACAGGTTCATTAAAAAGATTCGGCAGAACAACATTCTGGGAAAAATATGAATGAGCCTTCGCCACCTGAAAATCTAAAATCAGAGGCAGAATCACCCAGTGGGTCCAAACTGTGCCAAACTCCTGCATAGCCAATGATTAAACATGTAACTTTTAGACGGAAGATTTCCTAGTCAACATTATTTTATCGCCTTGATACTTGATTACTTTTCTTTTTTATAGAGCACTACTCCTCCAATTCCTACAACTGTATTGTAACTGTATTATTTGGATTTCTTTTATTTGAGTTTTATATTCATACTATAGTTTTAAAGGTGAGTTAGACCGCATGGGGTCTAATCGCCCCCAGTCATAGGCAACCCCTCACCAAACACTTTATTAGGAACACCATACTGATACTGGATAGAGCCTTCCTTTGCCTTTTAAAACAGCCTCAGGCCTTAGTGGCATTGATTCTACAAGATGCTGGAAACAAACAATCCTGCTCCATGATGACGTGATTGCATCACATCATTTCTGCAGATTTGTCGGCCGCACATTCATCAACCAATCTCCTGTTCTACCATATCCCAAAGTTTTTCTACTGGATTCAGATCTGGTGACTGGGGGAGGCCACTGAAACCAGTTTGAGACGACTTTTGCTTTTGCTTAGAAGATGAGAAACTGTAGCCATAAAGGGACACAAAGGGCACATGGTCAGATACTCAGATAGGCTGAGGCATTCAAATTATCATTGATTGGTATTAAGGCAGGCTGGGTCCATGGATTCATGCTGCTGAAGCCAGATTCTGACCCTACCATCTGTGTGCACCAACAGCAGTCCACATTCATGATGCCAGGCTTAGTTTCTCCATTCTTCATCTGTCCAGTTTTGTTGTGTGTGTGTCCACTGCAGCCTCATGTTTCTGTTCCTGGCTGACAGGAGAGGAACCCGACCTGGTCTCCTCTGTTTTAGTCGACGCGTTGTTCATTCTGAGAAGTTTTTCTGCTTCACCACAGTTGTAAAGAATGATTATCTGAGTTACTGTAGCCTTTCTGTCAGCTCCAACAAGTCTGACCGTTCTCCTCTGACCTCTCTCCTCAACAAGGCCTTTCTCTCTGAAGAACTGCTGCTCATTGGATGTTTCTTTTTTTTTGTTTGTTTTTCTCACCATTCTGAGTAAAAACTCTAGAGAGGGTTGTGTGTGTGAAATTCCCAGGAGATCATCAGTTTCAGAAAAACTCAACACCAGCCCGTCTGACACCGACAGTCATGTCACAGTCACTGAGATCACATTTTTAACTCATTCTGATGTTTGATGTGAACATTAACTGAAGCTCCTGACCTGATTTTATGCATTGCACCGCTGCCACATGATTGGCTGATTGAATAATTGCATAAATAAGCAGGTGTACAGGTGTTCCTAATAAAGTGCTTGGTGAATGTGCATCTGTTCCTGCAAAGCCCACATAAAATCAACAATCATATTTGTTTTATTAATAACAATGATTTTCATATATTTTCTCACATTGACTTTTCTGCGGATTGTGTTTTAACTTCTAACTGCAAATATTATTTTTACACGTACAGCAGGTAAAACACAAGGGCTAAATCAATGTACCATTTTAAAAGTCCCGTATTTTACACTTTTCTGGTGTTTTATTTTAAGTGTTGATCCATAGGAAGATATATTTGCAGTTTTAAGAACCAAAAACCATCTAAATGTAGTTTTACGTCTCCTCTCTCAGGCTTCTCTCTAAAGTCCACCAGTCGGCGAACGGTTAAGCGATTGCATTTACTATTTTCTGTCCAGCTCCCAAAAATGAGTTAAAGGTCCCATATTTACACTTTGAAGTTTTGATAACCATAAGAAGATATATTTGTGGTTCTAAGAGCAAAAAACCATCTAAGTGTAGTTTTAAGTCTCCTCTCTCAGGCTTCTCTCTGGAGCTCTGGTAACAACAGGTCGATGCCAGTGACTGGATAAAAATATAGCAGATTTCAGGAAAACACTCAGAGAAACCAAATCCTGCAAGGTTGGATGGTGGGTCCAGGTGGGCGGGGCTTGGGATGTGGCTGAGAGCGGTGACTGGTTTTGTTGTGACATCACAAAGTTACAGAAGTCCTGACGGCTCATTTTAAGGCTTTCTGAATACAGGCTGTGTGCATTTCTCTGTGGACTGAGCACTTTGATACTTTCACAGTATTAATATAGAACCTAGACCTGATCTATAATCAATCAACATATGGACATCTCTCTTTACACATTATGGGACCTTTGATCACACGGGGCTCTCTTACTGCACAATCCAAGTCCTTGTTAAAGTTTTCTATTATTTGCATGTCGCCTGTTAGTTTGAGCAGAACTTGTTGTCACTCTGTAGACGGGTTATCAGAATGAAAGAGAACACCATAATTGGCCATTGGAGGACTGTCACAGTGGTCCCCATTGAGTGACACAATCTTAAACTGTCACTCTGGTTGGACAATAGGCCTTAGTCCAAAGATTATGTGTGTTCCTTTGATGTAATTTGCGACTTTTTGGCAGAAATAAAAGAGGCAGACATCTTCCAGGTCACCACTTAAAAAAACCTCTAACACAGACGAACCATCGGCCCAATAGTGTTTCACTCCTCTTTGTCCCTGAAGCTTCAGCTGCCAAGGAGTCAAGCCTTATGTAACACATGACATTTACAACAAGGTCCGCTCCCTGTCTACCTATCTGCCACTCTCTCTTGTGTTTTCCCACCCCAACCCTCCTCGCCCTCCCCACCCCAGCTTCTCTCTCTCTATCCAATCTGACTCACTGACATTTAATTAGTTGGTGAGTGGAGGACGTCTCCCTACATCAGCCCTGTAGTGTTGCTGACCTTTTCCGACTGGGTCACTCATCTGCCATTAGAGCACCGACTGCCCCCGTTGCTACCACCACTTCCCACACACACACACACACACACACACACACACACACACACACACACACACACATGTCGCTCTCTCAGCATTAACAAAGAATACTCCAGTGTGATGATGAAATGAGCCAGCTGGTGATCTGGCAATTGACATTAAGGTGGATCTTTCTTTTGAAAAATTAGATGAAGTCACATGTTTGATGATTTGTGATGCAGCCAGACTTTGTGTGTGTGTGCGTGCATGCGTGCGTGCGCTTTCACATCTTTGTGCATTGATGTGAGTTTGATGATCTGGGGGTATGTTGTTTGTGTGTTTGAGGAGTACTCCTTTCAGTCGATTGCATCACTCTAATCAGCCATCATAAGAGGAGACTAACAACAGTTATCCTTTCATCTTTGGTCAGTGCAAAAATGCCCTTCACAACACACATGTGCATGGAAGGCAACACACATACACACGCACACACCTGCACATGCAGTCAAAGCCAATCAGAAGTTTCCAATACTGCCCCCTCCCCCTCCCATCTCCTCTCCACTCCTCAGTGCTGTGACATATCACCCAGCAACATCAGCTGCCAGACACCTCCTATCAGGATCAGTTTGGAGGCCTTTTAATCCGCCCTCTAAAGAAGTCTTTCCTGTCAATGGAGGAAGACGTGACCCCAATACCAAAGGCGAAGGAGAGAGGGGAGGTGGTGGTGAAGGGATCCAGGGTGAGGGCCTGGCAGAGTGAGCTACCCAACTGGCCCTGCATGCCGGTGTTGGGCGGCAGCCCAGACAGTTTTTTTTCCCCCCCAGCTAGAGAAGATGGAAAACATCCTCCATGCAGACATAGTAGAGAGGGAAAATACAGCTTTATCATGGAGGGTGGAAGAGTTATGTATCACCAGACAGAAAAGTTAAAGTTACAGAAGAAGATGTAGAAAGTAACACCAGAAAACCAGCTGTATATAGATTGAGAAGAGTATCAAAGTACACCTTTAATAATTCACATTTCATATTCATTTCACTACTGACCCTTACCATATTTTGTTTCTGTAGCGCAGGCTTTAAACAACAACATAAATTTTAGTTGTAACTAACATGTTCGCAAACAGCAGCTTATTGATGCATGAAGCAGACATGGGGCAACATTAGCATTTATTAGGAATCAAGCTTTCGTCAACTTTATGAATGCAAGTCGAATATTCACTCTGCTATTAGCTCTGGTCTAGCAGCTAAAGTCTACACTATGATCATCACCTAGCTAAATTTGACATGTTACTATTTGGTGCTGGGCTAATGAGAGCGGTGAGAGTGAATCAAAACAGTGAAGTTGCGGGGCTGTAAAACCAAAACAATGGGCTTAAAGATGCCAAAACGCTCTGTAGAGCTGAAGGCAACAGTATAGTCAATGATCATTTTCTGTGGGTTTATCACTATGAGCAGTTTCTTGTTATAATTCCTAAGCAAATAAATGAAACTTGCCAATCTATATAACGTTAGTGTAACAAGATAAAGTGATATGTTGGGGATTATAGGCGATAATTGGATTTAATGAGAAAAACAGGTCATTATAACATGAAAAGAGACTTATTTTATTGTGGTACGCATTCAACATCAGGTTAGATAAGATTTGACCAATTTTGACTGATTAGCTCACCTCAGTTACAGAAAACAATCTCAACATTCATTCTGTTAAAAAACATTTTCTCCATCATCATGTTAAGTGGCATGATGTCTGTCCATGTGTCGTCTCACCTCTCATTTCCTCCATCCTTCTGTGGCCAGAGGAGCCCAGGCCAGAGCACTACATTACATCCTTGGCCTCCTGAGTCACTCCACTCTCTCAAAACCCAGGCCCAGCTCTACGGCGGTGGTGTCCAACCATGTGCCACGGATGGTCAAGAGACTGCAGCTTTTAATTCCAGCCAGTGGCTCCGGCAGCTGTCCCAGACAGAGATGGGGAATTAATCAGCAAAATTGCCTGATGTAGTCTTCGCAAGGAAAAGCTGCAGACTCTTGGCTCTTTGAGGAACTTGTTTGCCCACCGCTCTATGTGGTGTCCAAAATACTCTGTAATCATGGTGACACCACCAATTACACAGCTATAAGAACTGCTTCTCATGCTCTCATTTGGAGACAAGAAATCCTGACACCTCAGCCAAGCTGCCAACTAATGTGAGTAAACAACTACAGCAAGAGAAATGTCGCTGATGCCGTTGATTTGAGACAGTCTGGAACCCCTGCAGAGTCTAAACCAGATAAATACAACCAGGCCAGGGCAGCCCAGGACTACCCCACCACCAGTCTTTTCACAACAGATGGCACCATTAGGTCAGAGCAGACTGTCTTTCCATCACTCCTCCTTCCCTTTTCGGTCTAGTCAGTTTCAGACCAGGCTGTTAGACAGACACGTCGGGCCCCTCAGTGCCTCATTTACCAGCTTAGTTCAGCAGCGAGCTCGGCCAATGAACAGTCTGGCACCAATTTAAATATACCACCATTAACTGAGACGTGAAGTATTAAAAGTAAAAAAAAAAGTTATCCTGGGTGCAGCAACATTTCTCAGGTTAAAAGACACAAGGAGAGAAAAATGTGCAAACATACGTGGTTCGACATATTCAGTTTTCACAATTCTTGGTCATTTTAAAAACACTATATCTTTGTTTTAGACAGACAAGCAGCTTTGGGTTTCTAGCCAGCAACTATAGATTTTTGTGGGTGGAAATCACATCTGTTGCTAGCAGATTTTACCAGCTGTAGCTAGTTAGCTAATTAAGCTATTGTTAGCTTCATGAGTTGAGCTGAAATTGCTATCCCTTTAAAATGTTTCGATCTGTCACTTCTCCAAAAAGGAAGGCTCTCACATCTCTTCATGTCCCAAGCAAAATAAATGAGCATACTCTCACATTTTCTGCTCTTATTTTGATATTGTTATTATTGCTTTTAATTCTATTATATATACTTTGATAATATTGATTTCTCATCATTTCTATGTAGTCATGTTATTTTCTTGTATGCTCATTTTGTGTTTTTATAATTTGGGATATTTCAACATTATTTAGGTGGAGGCTTCAAATAAGCCCAATGGGCTTTTTGCCTGTCCCTACACTGTTCGCTAGCCTATTTGTTTTCTTTGTCATTTTCTGTGAATTTTAAATTGTACAAAAAAAAAAAAAATTGACAATCCACAATTATAAAGAAACACAGCTGTTCTTGTATTGTAGCGTATACAGTAGTTATTCCTAGTACTAAAAAAAGAAGAAATAAAAAAGAAAAACTACCGCTCAACCTCTTCATATGCAGAGCATTGCTCTCACTATAGTCCCATGCATGCGTCTGCACCACTCAGGTGTCCTTGAGCAATTCAAAGAATCCCTACCTGCTCTGGGGATGCTCCTCTACAGTTGGTCCTGAACTCTAATCTCCAGGACGGGGGAGGAAAGAGCATTTCTCCAGGGATCAACAAAGTATTACATTATCATTATTATCTTGGCCAAAAATAAATGAAATAAGTTGTTGGATAGAGTTTCAGATCTGTTTACCTTTAGCCATAGATAAAGAGCAAATGTAGCCAAAGGGCACACACTAAGATGTTAAGGTTTTAAAATTCTGCCCAATTGAACCCTGGGAAAGAATGATAAATGAAGCTATTTATTATAATCTACTCTTAGTTATTTTATTCATAAGCACCGTATAGCTCCCTTTGCAGCTAAGTTCCACACAATTTTACTTCAGACAGAAGCTGTGGAAGGAATAAGTGGTGCTGCAGGTAACACGCACACATCAAGCTGTAAGAACTTGAAGAATGTGTCTATTTTTACTTCACTCCACATGAAATTTAGTATCTGGTTTTATTCCTGGGCAATCACACTTTTTTTTTTTTTTGCACTCAAGGGAAGGTGACATTTTCCCAGCGCAGAAACCCACCATTATAGGAGCAAAGCTCGAGCCTCTCATAACTGAAGCAACAGCTGAGTGGTGTGTAGGCTGTACTTCAATCAGACGACACGAGTTCAAGCTTGTGCGACAACAAACATTCGCCCGGCCCGAGGGTCCTTGACAAGACACTGAACCCCTCCCAGCTCCAGGGGTGCTGTTTAGTGGCTGACCCTGACCCTGAGGGAAAAGAAAAATTAAAAAAGACTGGTTATTATTAGTAGGATTATAAATCATCTGCACGAAGTACAATGCAATGAACTAGCAAAATCAGTAAATCCAATGACAAAGTACCTTGGATAAACCTGAGTCCTTAAATCAACCAGCTTTTTTCAGTGGTTATTACACCACATCGATTCTCCACAGTATTTCTGCAGCACTGTGCTTTTTGGACAGAATCTTTGGCACCAGTCTACAGTGCATTAATTTCTGCTTGTTTAGCTCATGTCGGTGTATCTCTGGATCTGCTTTTGTTGCATTTACATGGGCACTACTGTGGTAAAAGATAATTAATCATCCTTCTCACTGTTACCACTCTGACTTTAAACCTTTAAACACTGTGGTGCGCCGGGTGGATCTGGCCAATTACGCTCCCAATTCAAAACTCTTTACATGAAATACAGTATTTTGTGTGAATAATACAGCCGTTCCTGCACGTGCACAACATGGCCAAAAGTATATGGTTGATTAGTAGTATGAAGTTTGTGGTGATTTTATCAGGTTACTTTATTGATCCCCAGTGGGAAATTAAGTCAGGTTACAGCTGCTCCCTCAGCAAGGAATAGAGAATAGGGGGTAAATGTAAAGGTTAAGATGACAAGATAAAGTTAAAATATAAACATAAAATATCAAAATATGTATTTATGCTATGATATATAAAGAAAAAAATGAAATATGTAAGGATATTAGTTTAAAATTGCATGTCTGAAAGAATAAGAATTGCACAGTTCGTAAAATTGAATAAGTATAAATAAATAATGACGTGACTTGTGCTGACCAGGGTGAAATAAGTCCAAGGGCCAGTCTATTGGCTCTGAGCATCAGACAGTGTGAGGGACAAGGTAAGGGGCCTAAGTTCCAATTATGGAAATCTTGCTACAGCATTACAATACATTTGCAGCCCAGTATCCCCAGTAACAACGTCCATACTGGACAGATCTGAAGCTCATTAACCAACATTCAGTGCCGAAGCAGGAAGTCTCTTTACTTAGTTAGGCGTCAACTAATATGCCTTTAATTACATCTCTTTCAGATAGTCTACCTGTCATATGAGACAGCTGTCACCCTGCATGTCACTGTCTGGATTCTGCACTGGAGCTCCACACGCTTGACTAATGAATTCATTGTGAGAATTATGCAGGACTACATCGAAAAATTACCATTCAAAAGTGAAGTTTCACTGTCACCTCTCTGTTGGTCCATGTGCACACTCCCTCTCCTGATTGTACACGTGTGCACCTTCTCTCTCTTCTTTTCATGAGTTGCTTAATTATGTATCATTGAATTAATTTTCCATTCCTGCAAGCAACCTGCAGCCTCCAACTCGCATCCAGCGCTGGTCCTCAGATGAGACATGAAGGAGGATCGGGCGGACGTAAGTGGATCCATGCAATTGGGTAATCACCCCCCCCCCCTTCCCCCATGCGGGCTTGACCTGTGTCACGGTGTGGGTCTTAATGGGGTATAAGTGGGGTGGAGGCTGGGGAGGAAGAATGGTAGGTCGCACATCTGACATCTTAAGGCAGGAAAGTGGAATTCACTTCGGTGACAGACAGGGAATTAAAGTTTGTGTTTTCATTAACCCCAATCACGACCTTTACTTAATCTTAGAGTTTTAATTGCCCAACCTGAACTTTTGCCTTAACAATAGTTTATTTGCCAAAACCATGATCTTTCCATGACTTTAACCGTAAAGTATTTGTAAGTGTTGTATTTTCAGACTGGATTAATTCCTCTGTAGAAGGGTTAGTGATTTTAACAGTGATTTCCATTGCATCCAGAGCACGTCATAATCACAACTGTAATTACCTCCTGTTTTTCATTGAACTTGCTGGTTCGCCTGTATTTTAAATCCCATCCAGAGTGGCGTCCTTGTATTTAAAGTGGATCTCTTGAGTTTTTTTCAGTGGGAAGAGGCGCTTGTTCCTTTTTTTTTATCAGCTCAGTGTGAAATTTGACCTTTCAAATGAAAACAATTTAAAGCCGGACCCGGAAAAGCTCATTAAGTGTGCTGTTGTAATAGCAGCCAGAGGTGGGTACTGGTTTTCTCTTAAGGCAAGTCCTGCAGAATGTCCATGTTTATTATAGACCACATCCTGTGATTTCACAATGGTTAAAATTGGTCAAATTACAGAGGAACACAGTGAATATGTCATTCCCCATCTGTCCATGAGACGTCAATCCCATTCAGTTATGGCTTTAGGGCGCCCTGGTGGCCGACAAGGAACTGCCCCAGAGAGCCAACGGAAACTTCTGGCCCAACATATGCCTTACTCCTAGGCCCAAGTCTGGCCCATCATACCTCCGCATCTGGGCAGATTCCAGCTCTTATCCTCCGGTATTGACTTAGAGCCAGAAGGTTTTCTGTGTCTGCACCACAATTGGTCCAGATGTGGAAGCAGTATCTGACAATCACGCTGTATATAGGCCAGATTTGGGCCGTGAAACCAGGCGGATACTGGGCCAGAAGAAAAACAAGCAATGTGGCTTATTGTGATTCATTTTATCTGGGGCAGTGTCCCCGGTTTGAATCCAGCCAGAGTCCTTTGTATTGGACATAAAAGAAATTAAATAAAAATATAAAAAACTTTAGTGAACTTGACTCTAGGATTTGCAGAATGGTCCAATGTTTGTGTTCTTGTCTGGCAATAAGTTTGTATTTTTGCCTGCAGTCTGCTTTCAACAATTTGTGGAGGGCCCTTTGCTGTTTCGTGACCCCCCATTTAAAAAGCCAAGTCCATTAAGAAAAGGTTTTCCTAGTTTGCTGCGGAAGAACTGAACTGGCCTGAGCAGAGCCGTGCCCTCTTCACCTTTGGGATAAACTGGAAGCCAGGATTACTGCCCATCATTAACGCCTGATCTCACTAATGCTCTTGTGGCTGAATGTTAGAAAATCCCTGTAGCCGGGGCCCAAAATCTCATGGAAAGCACAAACCAGAAGAGTGGAGTCTGTGAACAGCGGTATGTTCATGGTAGTTTGGGGAATGAGATGTTCAACAATCCTCAAGAGTCTTTTTAATTGTCTTGTAAAAATGATTCCTGTCTCCATGCTTATTTATCCTTGTTCTAAAGAAAGTGAGCGGATACTAAAAAGACTGAGGGGACTGAATCATCCGGCCCATGTTGTGATTCTGCAAAAGTTCCCAGTCCAATGTAAAGCCCAAGTCAGCCCTGCAAAACAACACGTGCAGCAGCTCTCAGGGAAGCAGAATTGTGCGGGGTTATGACACCGTCTGAGTTATGTGCAGTCCTCTTCTGCAAACTAGTCTGGGAGAGATAAACTACATCCAGGTGTGAATGCTGAGAATTTCTGCAGTGTGTATCCCCCATTACCAAATCCCTCACCTCTCCACAACTGTTCCAGCTACAAAACTCAGCGAGGAAGAACAGGAGAGCTTCGTTAGACTTATCTGGAAGTATAAAGTTAACTAACCTCATGTGGGTACACATCAGCATTCTTCTTCATCCCTCTCCCCGCTGCTCTCTCTCTCCCCTTCACCCTCCAAGGAGCTCTCTCCGGTGACTCGCTGTTCCAGAGGATGCTTCCAAAATGGCGTCTCAGGGAGCAGCACTATTCCCCAGACTGCCGAGATGAGATGCACGGAGCCTCTCTTGTGAGCGCAGCAGGGAAAAGGAGGTGATACGCAGGAAGTTGCGTATATGTGTGTGTGTGTATATGTGTGTGTGTGTGTGTGTGTGTGTGTGTGTGTGTGTGTGTGTGTGTGTGCGTGAGTTTTTTTTTTTTTACTCTTTTATTTTCCTAGCTTTCTCTGATCTGATCTGATGTGAAATCACAAATTGGCCCCTAGCCGCTGCCCCCTGTGTACATAACAGAACTCATTAAAGAGAGGAGGGTTATTAAAAAGTGATGGAGCGAGGGAGGACTCTGACAAGAAAAACTGATTCTGTTTAATAAAAGAGACAGAAGAAGAAGAAGCAGAAGAAGCAGAAGATTGAGAAAGAAACTTGCTGTGGAAAAAGGGGGCTAGGCAATGAGGGAGCTGTGACGGGAGGCGCCGCGTTTACTATTCACTTTCACGGATGGCTTGCGCAAACACTCACAGATTCTTCTGAGGCTGTGGACATGCTCAGATATTTATTTTCCAACAGATGATAACAGGGAATAGGACATCTTTTCTAGTGGCTCTGTTTCTGTGCCCTACATATGGACTAAGGCTGAGCACAGACAATATGATATGAAGGCAACTACTCAGCTGGCTGCAGAGTAAAGTGTATTTGCTTCTCGTATCCCAACAATTGGCAAAAATCCCCTCAAGGTCCAGGCTAAAAATACACCACGTATTACTGTTCACTTAAGATAAAAGCATTTGTTAAATGACCGTATCATAACGTCTCCCCCCGCTCAGGGCAGTAGTTTTGTAGCAGGAGGTTGTGTGTGTTTGTGTGTGTGTGTGTGTGTGTGTGTGTGTGTAACAGCAGCGAGAGATCTCTGGTAGTCTGCTCCATGGATGTTCATCCATAATTCATCTGCTGTAACTGGGAACACATACATGAAATGTGACCCAAGCATCTCTCTCGGAGTATTGCGATGGGGAATGACGAGAAGCAGAGTGGAGTGGATGGTAAAAAGTTAACGAGGTGCGAGGGCAACGGATAGAGGAGACAAAGAGAGGGGAGGCACACAGGCAGAGAGGAGGTCTGGTGGAGGGGAGGGGAGGGAGTGAGAGTGAGAGTTTCTTTCAGGTTGTTTGTTCTCCAGGGGCCACTGTGGATCCAGATGGACTGAGGCTGAGAGGGAACAGAATGTGCATCAATATTTACTCATTTCCCCTCATTTCTCCCACCAAGACTGGGTAAAGAAAAAAAAAAGAAAAAAGAAAAGCTGGGCATGCACAAAGCCATGTAGATTTAACATGTAGATTTGCTACCAGGAGATAAAGCCTGTGTAGCCGTGTAGAGTTCCAGCTCGAGGAGTGCTTTGATCACAGATGCTGGGATGAATTAGTCATATTGTAAGTGAGCGCAGACGTATACATTTGCAGATGTGTGGAAGAGTATGTATAAAAAGATGATGATATATCCTCATATGTAACAAATTATTCAGTATGCAAATATATCCTTGTGTGAGAGAGAAGGTGCGAGCCTGCACACATTGCACCTGCCGTTTTATGTCTGAGTAGAAACTGAGCGCGTGTCTCGAGGAGCTCAGGACTCCTCAGTGGACAAGTGAAATGGAGAAAAATGCGAGAGAGAGACAAAGAGAGAGAGTGTGTGTGAGAGAGAGAGAGAGAGAGAGAGGGAGGATGAGTCAGTGATGTCTGCTGGCTTTGCTGCTCTCCAGCGAGTCACTGTGCTGAGCAACCGGCAATAGCTGAAGAGACTATAACCTGTGGCCTCAAGCATCCCACCTGTATGCCTCTGCAGAAACAAAACCACCTGCCCCATTCAACAGCCTCCTGAGGCCTCATTTATAAATATTACATACACACAGATGAGGCGCTGGAAAGTTGCGGCTGCCACTCCCCAGGCTAATGTTAGGCTTTTGAAAAACAGATCTGACGGGAGAATGCAGCTCGACAGGAACAGCATACTGGTCCCCCCAGTAACCCACTTGTTCCTCTGCTTGCCTGAGCATTTTGAGCAGTAGTCGTGTGCTGGAATATTGCTTGGCAATTTGATTCAACACATTCATTTAATGATATGTAACACAGAAGCACAAAATGAAGCCTGTAAGCCAGTGCCATGTTATTCGTTCACGTCGTTGTTTGTTGACACCTCGTACTCCCTGCAGTGCTGGGCCTGGTACTTCTGTGTGGTCAGTGAACCAAGACCCACATATCAACTCTGCACAGGACGTCCAGAGTCCGAAAGGTTAAGGCCCATATCACATAACTGTAACATCTGCACGGGGACCCTTGATCCTCCTCGCACTCCTCTCCCTGCCCGTGTTTCCAGTCTCTCTGTGACTGTCGACTATCAAATCAAGGCAAAATGCCAAAAAAAAAAAAAACACAACTCTTTATTCTACATTCACATAATAATCCCTTTCATGTGAGTTGGCTGACTGAACTGAATTAATGAAGTCTTTCAAGATTAGGTTTTGACAAAGGGAATAATCCTCCCCAAGAAAGGGTTTGCAGATCAGGGTCTCTGGAGTTCTGGGGCTCCACTTCTCCTGGCTGATAATCTGACTGTGATGGCTATCAGCATTTGGTGACACAGATGGATCATTTTTTTAAAGATGGTAATGCCCCTCCTTATATAATTACTTTGTCTTTTAAACCTACTGAGTACCTGGTGAGTTTTATTTGCAGAAGACATGAATGGACTGGTTTACCTATAGCCAAACTCATTCTCCTACCATTCTGCAAATTCAAAAGTCACCGCATGGCAAACATATCCCAAGCTGGGTGTTAACAACATTTATTTTATATAATATAAATTCTCCCAACGGGGAGGGAGGAAGATGCTGTAAAGGAAGTATAATGTTCAAATCGTTTTATCTGAAAGCTGATGCATTCTGCACATTCCACAAGAATGAATTGTAATGAGATAATTTGAGTATTATTGTGTACTACTGTGTGCGTCCTCATCAGGGGTGTTATGCTGGAAGTGTGGGTTTCAGTTCGCATGTTTATGCATTTATGGGACAAAGTATAATATTTTCTATCTGCCACTCATCTGGATTTCAGCAGTTATTATCAGTTATTCCTTTTTTGGCATATAAAAGCACTTAATCCTGAAAAGTGCTTCACAAACAGAGTGTATATCGTTGCTCATTCATTTATTTTGATCACCCTGTAATGAACCCTGCAAGTATACTGTAGCTACAGGACATGAAGATTAATAAAGACAAGTGTGCTTGTGTTTAAATCCAGAAAGTGAGAGATCACGGCGTGTGGATCTCACTTTGTGATCTTTCAGCAGTTTTCAGCAGTGTAAAGGAAATGACTGCTCTCTCAGGCGTCCCCTGAACAGACAATGACAGAGGGACCCCGAGGACCTGGGAGCAGAAGCAAGCTTTGACCAGGGAGTGAACCTGGTCGCAGGTGCTCAACCGTAACACCGGCGGTCAATGAGCCGGAGTAACGGGCAAATAAATACAATCCGTGCAAATGTGCTGTGACAATTAGCAGCGGTTACTTCGCCTCACCTGTGTGTCCTGCAAAACAAAAATCCCTTAATGTGTTTTCATATATTCATCTGCTTCACTGGTTGTTTTTACACTGTGAATACTGTACATTCATCTTCAAAGATTTTGTCAGCTTCACGACTCTATACAAGGCAGCTATTCAAAGCCAAGGTCAAGCTGTGTGGCTGACAGGAGGGCGATGAATAGCAATAAACAGGGATGGGTTGGGTTACCTTTGTGTCTCCTGTGGCTGCTTGTAGCATCACCGCTACTGTGTCCATCTTTGTCTCATCTGCTCCAGTTCCTTTGACTTTGAAGGGCACGCCTGCTTGCAAGTCAGATTAGAGGTGTGTGTGTGGGTGTTTGTGTCTTGATGTCTTTGTCCTGGAGGTGGAGGAGGCAGAGGGCGGCGAAGTCATGCGGACTTCAACTCTGGGAGTGTTTGTGTGAGTGTGTGTGTGTGTGTGTGTGTGTGTGCGCGGCGTGTGAAGTGGAGACAGCGAGAGAATAGAGGCACTCGTCTGTATAATGGAGTAAGAACTCAGCCAGCTTCTAGGAGCCTTCATCTGTCTGCTGCAGCACCAAGTCACACACACAGATACACACACACACACACACACACACACACGCACTTTCTCCTGGCCCACAGACCTTACCATACCAGCTGTAATTTGTCATTTGGCTGTGAACTGGGCCGTCAGCGCTGGGTTACTTTTAGCTTCCGGCTCGATGGTAATCCCTCCCTTTGAAGGCTGGCCAATCCAATCCCATGGTTGACACAGCCAGAAAGGACTACACCATTGTGACCTTTATGGCGCACCAGCTAATCTTTCCTCAACGAGAGAAAGAGAGTGGAAAACTGGCAATGAGTTCAACAAGCTTACTTGTCCCCCATAACTCCTTTCTCCCCATTCTCTGTTCTATTTTTTTTTCCTGCTGAAACACCCAAAGCCTTTTCCCCACCATGCACTGTCTAGTCACTTGGTTTTTTTTTGGTTTTTTTTAAAAATGAAGAAAAGTCACACAGCCCTCTTAGTCACTTGACATTTAGCAAATCCTCATGTTTCTGCCTCTGGCTTTGTGTTCGGAGTGTGTAGGGGTGGCGTGTGCTGTGTTTCCGTCCCTGGCACCATTTGGCACATTTATGAATGTGGCATCATTTAAGGCTTTTTCACACCTACTTGGTTCAAATCACTTATCTCTGTGGTACACAGGAATTGGACTGAGAACTTGTTGAGAGGGAGGTTTGGCAGTTTCACCCGCCCAAAACATTTAGTTTGGAATGTGACCAGATTACTTCATATGTATATACACATATAAAATAATGTGTATATACATTATAATGTATATATCATTCAGTAGCACGCAGTCACGTTTGACCAGGTAAACCTAAAAATACATCAATTAGAATGATATTGAAGTGGAAGCGATATCTTTCCTCACATCCGATCTCACAAAAACGTTCTGTCACAAGAATCTGATATTGCCTGTTTGCATCCATCATGTGATTCACTTCCCACTTGTGGCTGTAGTAGGCTTTTGTCTCTGGAAGTTAGCTTGACTACAGGGGCATGTCAAAGGGGGGGGGGGGCAGCATATTTTGGACGTCTGCATATCTGCATGCACATTGAGGATAATCCTGGGATCTTTGACGGGTGACTGGCTATGGACAAAGTATCCTTGTCAAGCTGTCCTTGGACACACTATACTAGACTAAACTAAACTTGAGCATTAGTCAGTCTTTTCTTCCTGAGCGTTTAGATGCAGCGGAGCACGTAAATGCAAATTACACTGTGATTTATCATCTCTGCAAAAGCTGCTGTTGGTTTGAGAAGTTGGAGACAGAATATTGTTACAGGAGTAGAGCAGCTCCTTTCATGAACAGATCAGTACATATGTTGTGTGTGTAGCAGACAGAGAGAGAGACAGAGAGAGAAAGGGGTGAGGCTGACAACTGGAGCAGAGAGTTAGAGGTCAGCCCTGTAGCAGTGACTGTACAGTGCAATGTTTGTGCACTTTAGGCTATTTCTCAGTAAATAAATGCTACAACTCTGCAAGACCCATGTTTCCCCTATGCTTCCCAACTATAGTCACCGTATCATATAAGTTATTTGTAGATATTTTTCCTCCATACTGCACATTTGATGTCTTTAGTGTCAGTTCAAAGGAATAATCCAAACACTTCTTCAGTCAGGAAGAAGTACAGAAAGGTGAGGATGTCCAGGCAGAAAACAGCAGGATGTAGGAGAGAGACTTTCAGCACAGGAAAGACAGACAGCACAAAATCATGATACAGGACAGATGAAATTAATTTAAGAGAGATTTCTTACTGCTATTGTCATGAAAAGGTATCTTCTAGTGTGGTCCATATTTTCCTCTTGCTGTAGTAAACAGCTGAATTGCAGCTGACCAACAGATGACTGATTAAAAGGATGATGAACCTAAATGTCTTGACACCACAATGATAATTGTTTTTTTACCAACAACACAGATCAGACTGTTTAGTCTCGGTAGTCAGAATAGATTTTGCAAAGATATGGAAAAATCACTCCTCATGGACCTGAGTGTGATGTAGAACAGACGGACAAACACAGGCTCAAGAGTTAGTGTGTACTCTTACATTAGAAGCAAGAGCTTGGCTGTAAAACAAGGTCCAGTGCATGTTTTCCTCCTGTAACAAACTTGACATGTTGGTGGAACCTCAGCAAAACTTAAATTTGCATGATAAATAAATAATATAAATTAGCATTTGCTACAATAACAACAGCAGTAAACCCCATCAGCAGTCTTTGGAGACAACCACAGCATTCATGCAGCATTCAATGTGGGTACAGACGCACATGTCCCATCAGGCAGCGATAATTCCCTGTTGTTTCCGTGGCGAATCATCCCATCCAGCTCGATGGTGGAGTCCAGTATGCTGTCATGTTTCTATGGAAACAAAGACGCAGTAGTTCTTCATAAAATCTCCTTTTTTGAAGACATGTAAAAAAAATCATTAGCTTCATTCCCTGGGGTCCTCGCAACGACACCTCCTGGCCCATCGTATATCCCTATTTGACTTTGTTGTCATGTTTCGTGCTGTACCTTCAGGTCATGTTTTCATATATTTTCATAATTTCCATTTTATTTTGTGCCACTCACATGTCATCTCATTGCAGATCCACTTATGTGTTTTTCAGTGCTGTGATTGTTTGCCCCACCCTGATTGGCTTTACCTGTGTCTCATTGTCTTCCCCTTCCTAGTGTATTTAGTCACTGGGCTCCCCTTCCTATGTGCTAGTTCGACTGTGTCTCATGTGTCATATCTTCTAGCCATTATTCATAGTGTTAGATTTTCTAGTTAATGATTTCCTGGACCTAGATTTAGCTTGGACCTTATCAGATTTGTTTGTCTGCCTACTGACTGTCTACCCGTGTACCGAACCCTTTTCTGTCAAGAGACTTGTTCACTGAACTCTGCCTGTTTCCGAGTCGTGCTGTTGAGTTCTCATCCCTGTGGTTACACCAGTGTTACACCTGTTTTTTTCTCCCCTTGAGCTTGACTCTTCTCATCCGTGACCTTCCCCATTTACAACACCACTTGGCTCCTATTTTGATTAAAGCCCAAAGCATACATAAATGCTAAATGAAATTCAGAGGAGATGGTGAATTGAGGGTCATAAACAACAAAGACTGTAAACGCTTGAGCTGGATATGAATGTATTTCATACTGTTAGAGTGAGATGAACCTAAGGTCAGCTATAGCTCTGCTCTACACTGAAATCCAATGAAGTCAATCATAAAGAAGTTCTCACTCACTGCACACAAAAACTGTTCAAAACTACCTTGTGTGTGTCCTTAGAGCTGAAATATCAGTTAAGCTGTATTCTGTTGCCCTTCCTCAACCATGACAAAATATCCAAGACTGTAGGTCTCTGTCATTTTCCCCCCTAACCCCTCAATTGTTTGCCTCCATGCCGTAGATTACAATCTTTAAATATTATAGGTGGCAGCAGCTGAAATCTAAGATGTATATAACCTTTAAGGCTCTTACACATGTAGGTGGTTAAAAATCACCAATCTCAGTGGTTTCACCCTTAAATCGGCAGCTTGAGCCTCAAGAGAACACAGGAGTTTATGAAAACAGAAAGCAAAAATTATAAGTCTTTTAACACTACACATGGTACGATTTTGAGTGTCAATATCATCTGACCTGGGATGGAACAGTTGGTTGGATAAAAAGATAATGTGTTGGGCCTAGCCATGTCCCCAGAACAGCTTCAGTACACCTTAGCATAGATTCTACAAGTCTGCTGAAGTCTAATTAAGGGATGAACACTATTCTTCCCAAAAAATAATCCCTCATTAGTTGTTCTGAGCTCAGTGATGGACAGCATCAACCAACACATCACTCTCCCATAGGTGTTCAAGGGGTTTGAGATCTGTTGACTGTGAAGGCCATAGCTTATGATTCACATCGTTTTCATACCAATCAAACCATTTGGTGAGCCCTTGTGCCGTATGTAAAAGCATCTGCATCTGCAGGTTTTTCCTTTACCTTGTGATCCCACTGTATGTAAAATATAGTGTAGGTCATTTCTGGGGTTGGGGTGTCCTGGTGGCTCAATGACGTAATCTATTTACAGTGATCGCAATCTATGTGTTTCCAACAGGGGACCTTGATTGCACCTCATTCCCTTGATTGCTGTCCAGCTCTACTGTTGTTGTTAATTACAGGCTAAGATACCAACAAAAGAAGCTCCTTGTGCACTGATGGAAATTACTTCAATTGTAGTCAAATGCATTGATCAAAACAAACACAACAACAATTTAGGCCCAAACAAACATGCTGGAAAACGTTCTGACAAGTGAAGCTAAAAACAAAACCTACATTTGTGGCTGAAGTGTCAATAAAGAAGAGCTGAGAATGCCTTTCTCGCTCTGTGGCATTTCATTTTGTTTTTATTTTGGTCCGTGAGACCCCTGCCATCGTCTCGTCTCTTTTGTTCCTGCCAGACCAGGCCGAAAGGGGGTGTGGGCTCAACATGAGCTCGCAACAGCAGGCTACCTCCAATCTCCCGCCATTTGCCAGCATGTTACCAATCAACACTTTACTCCCACCCCACCGAGAAGCAACCGACTCTGAAGGAGACAGAAGGGGACCTGGTGTGATGGAGATACGGAGTGCGTGAAAGAGAGAAAGAGGGAGAAGAATGAGGGGAGAGAGACAGAAATAGAGGCAGAGAATGAGAGAGAGCAGGCAGCTCCTTGTTGAGCATCCTAAATTTACCCCAGTGCTGAGGCTCCCCGTCGTCTTCAACTCTTGCTCTGTCAAAAGATCCATGCCTCCGCCGAGCCCTGACACACATACACACACATACACACACACACACACACACACATGCACTGAGGGGTACAGTAAAATCTTTGATATCACTGCAGCTTCCTAAACAGCCACCAAGATTACACTCAAATTTAAATATGAGTGTGGAGTTTCGAGGATGACTCCACTATAAAATAGCTCCAGCTCTTAATAAGTTTTAAAAATGATACCTGTGAATATAATAGAATCGAATTACACCTCTGTGGATATTTGTCTTTTTTTTTTTTCCAATAACGGTTTCTGTACTTTCATATATTTCTCCAATTTATCATACTGTGTCCTTGCTGCCTAACCCCGCTCCTCACAAGAGTAATATTGATCCAAGCCATTGCAGTGATAAATGCAATCTTTTATCCAATGACCAAATTTAACAAATGGTAGTATAAAGGCCATGTAGATCTGGCTTTTACATGCAATTTAAAAGAAAAATCTTTTTCATTAGTTTTCTATGTCATGTATTCACAGTACAGGATAGACAATTTAATATCTTGTACACAGACCATGATCTGACAGATTCATTTATAATGCGTATGCTTTGTTCAGCTCAGTGTTGCAACTACTTACAATGGAAAATAGCTAAAGCCTGCTTGAGAAGTCGCTAAATGTCGCTAGGTGAAGTAATACGCCAATTAGCATACTTGTGATGCCATCAGGTGCATTTTCTCTTTTAATGAGCTTCAGAGGTGTTGGTAGGTCGTTTGTTTAACCATTGGGCAGAGCCAAGCTCACTGTTTGTTAGCTGTTTGCTAGCTGCTTCCAGTCTTATGCTAAACTAAGCTAACAGTCTCATAATTAATGCACAGACATGATAGCTCAAAATGTTTAACTGCTCCTTAACTGGGGAAAAAAACGAAGTGTAAAAATGACTAATTGTGGATTTACTTAAGTGTGTCACCGGATAACAGTTTCCCCCTGCTTATGCTCAGCTAAGCTACCTGTCACCTGGCTGTGGCGCCATAGTTACTGTAATTTATCGATCTTCTCTTGGCAAGAAAGCAATAGCTGTAAGTGAATTTGCCCAAATTTCAAACTTGTCCTTTAAAACTGTGAGTAAAACAAATTACTTATTTAAAATACTGCATCAGAAATACCCCGTAACATTATGTCCTCTGTCACACTAGACTCTTAAGCACTGGCAGCCATACAGTGGATAGCTTTTTAGCTAGTCCCTAAGGAGGATGAATGTCCTTAAATGTGTTTAAATGTGCAGAGGTTTGTGTACTTTTTATGATACTATTGCACATTTTGTAAGGCAGGAATGCAATATAAGGATTCCAGGCTTGTGGAATAGCTTGTGGATATCCTTGTAGATTTTTTAATATCATGCAAAATTTGCAGAAAGTGTCTCCTTAGTTACTTCTCTCAAATAGGAGAACAAACAAAAACTGTAAATATGAGGTGCTCTATAATGGCAAAGCTGAATACAAGAAAAGCAGGAAGGAAATATTTCTGGTAAAAATGGAAGCAGCATTCATGAGACAGAAGCAGGAACAGAGTCAGAGTGGTAACAAGTAAATGAAATAGACATTGGGGAAAAAATAGACTTGCTGAAGAAGAGTTAAGTGAAAAAGTAGACGCATGGGGATTGAAATACAGAGTGATATTGGATCAGGCAAATCGTGAGCGAGAGAAACAGCAGAGGCGAAGCAAAGGGACGAAGAAGAGATCAACAGAGTGAACAGAGGGCAGGCTTAATGACAACGGTGGATATATGCACAGTCCTGCTCCCGCTCTCTCTGGATGCGGCTGCCTGCCTCTGAGCACCAGCAGTCTCGCTGATGGTGGAGGGGACGGAGCTGGAGGCCCGGGACACAGCATTTGGTCATTTCACAGAGTGCTGCAGCTCACCAAAACAATGTTGAAGCAATCAGAGCTAATTGCGCAATAATGGCTCCCTCTCCACTTTCCTTCTCTAATTGGCTGGAGCGCCATCTGCACACGCACACACACACATACACACAGACACACACACACACACACACACACACACACACACTCGAATGCGTCCCACATGCACAAACAGCTCCAATTCTCACAACGCACGAGCATCCACAAACTCTCAAAATAACATTCAGGTCTAGAAACTGGGAGAATAACATAATTTATTTCAGTCAAGTGGAGGTTGAAAGATTTTCTAACAGTGTGCTCTGTTACCTTAGGGGGGCATTTACAGTTTATACTGCCAGTGAAACCTAGAGCATGTTTGCATTGATTTTTGCCTTTTAGAGCAGAGCGGTTAAAATAACCTCATAATCATTTGTTGCAATAAATGGATCCAGCTTAACAGGAGAGTTCTCGTGACTCAAACGCAGTCGCTGACGAGCCTGTTATTGTAGCCGTTTATGGATCTGCCTATCACACACTCCATTCTGCCTCACCTCTCTCCCACACGGCATGTGAAATTGTGAAGGCGCTTCATTCTCAGGAAGAGCTTGTCATTACTGTCATCTCTGCGGCTCCTATCCCATGCGTACGGCTCCCTCCCCGCAGTTCTTTGTTATCACTTAGCAGGAAATCTTTTTGGGCTGTGCAGTGTGGAAACCATCACCGCAGGCAAAAGGTGAAATGGGTACAGCGGGGGAAAGTGCTTTAAGTGCAGCGGTTGCCATGGAAACCACCTTTACCCAGGTTCTCCTCATTCACTCACCTTCCAGGATTCGAACGGCTTTCTCACTTAATTGACAGATTCGGAAACACACACACACACACACACACACAAAAAAAACTCATGTACACACGCACACACACACACACACAAAAAAAACTCATGTACACACGCACACACACACACACACACACACACACACACACACACACACACAAAGACAGTCCTGGAAAATGATTAAATCCGTTGCCCACCTGCTTGTTTGCACTCTGGCAACCGCTTTCTCTCTGTTTCCTGTTTACTGAGACATCGTCCATGCTACCATCTGTCAGTTTTTCCTGCTTGCAGTGAAAACATAATTTTATCAGAACAGGTAGATCACCTCTCTTTTGCATAACTTTTTTCACACAACAATGGGCCGCTTTGTTTTTGCTCGGCAACATGCACCTTGAGTAAACTGTTCATTGTGTGGTCACAATGAGCCTTCCTCTTCCTATTTGACTGTGTGAGTGTACGCTTCCACTTGAATACCAGCAAATGTAAGTCTATATTTTTGTATCTGTGCATGTCTAATCCTAGTTGTGTGTGTGTGTGTGTGTTTCCGTGGCTAAACAGATGTATATTAAAGATGATGACACTACCTTGAAGAAAGCCCAGGGCGGGAGACTTTAAGAGATGTTAGACTTTTATGTGATTCATGCTCTGCATTACAGTAATAGGTCTTTCTGTGCGAGCACCCGCATTTATATTTCCTCCCAAACACCAGTGCTCCTGCTTGATTCGAACACCACCAAACCACATTTGTCTGAGCTGACGCAAAGACATGCAAGATAACTGAATTTATAACACTCCACACTTGTCAGCTCGGTAAAACAAAGTGTCCAGATGCAAGCTCCGTCAGAGCCGTGCTGAGATGCCCGAGCCTTGCAGCCTTTTCACACCCCTTTGGCAAGAACTGAAAATAAATATTTTTAAATTTCTATCTTTTCAATCAAGTTAGGTATCATCTCAAATGTCTGACAGGACTTGTTATTTACGTTTTGTTTGAAGGATGCAGTGAAGTAATCCCAAGTTAGTCAAACCTCATTTTGTCTGTAGTCTAAAATGAGTCCGATGGATAGCAGGTGAGGTGTTTACTCACGCTTTTATTTACACTCTGCATCACTGGTTGCATCATATTGCTTTCAACTTCCAAGGTCAGACAAACATTTCACAGGAAGCAGCGAGCAGTGCTCCACAGAGTGTGTTTTACCACAGCAGGGCTGACTGGAGCTTTATATTTGGTTCAGTATGCTGATTTGTGGTGGATATTAGGACAGAGCCTTTATGTCTTTGACCGTGTGTGTGTGTGTGTGTGTGTGTGTGTGTGTGTGTGTGTGTGAGAGAGAGAGAGAGAGAGTGTGTGCGCAGTGGGCTGTACTTTAATGTGCCTCAGTGTTCTGCACCTCGTCCCTGAGTGTGACAGCAGCAGATGTTAAACCCAGCGCCGGCCGCGGGGCTTAGAACACAACTCCCATCAAACAAAACTATTTCCCCCTCTGGACGGTGGCTCTGCAGGCCAGTCCAGCTCTTTATCCAGTGTTCATTCTCTTTGTTCATCAGAAATCCTCTGCTGATGGCAAAGAAAAAAAAAACAGGCAAATGTCAACCCCCAAACTGGGACAAAAAGTTCTACTTGCACTTGTGTTACACAGGGATTTCAAAAGGCTGATTTTTTTTTTCATGTGGTACTAATGTCATTGCCTTCTGGCAGATTGGGCTGTCACTGCATTGAGGTCGTTATATGGTTTTTGATGAACAGGTGCTGAGGATGATGGATAAATGGAGCTGCTAGGATTAGCGGAGGCCAGACAGGTGTGTGTTATAAGTGAATTAGAGAGAATGTGTGAGAGAGAAAAGGCCTTTTTTTTTCCCCCCGTGAATGAGTGTGTCAGCCAAGCGTGTCCGACAAAAACGCTTCTCTCATCTGTTCCAGAGGAGCGCAATTTGCACTTTCCGATTACTTCCCTAACCTACAGCCGCCGTAACCCCCTTACGTGCCAGTTTCCAGGCACGGGGGTTTTGAACTAGCAACTCCTGCGGACCGCTGGGAGAGAGAGCATTACCCTCAGTGTCGTACAGGTCCAGACCTCATGGCAGAGCGTTCTGACGGAGAGCAAACACATGTAACCAGTGGGAGTCGGCCCATTTGTCTCTGTCTCGGCGAGTAGCGGCGCACGCATACACATACTCATGCACACAAGTCCTCGGGAAAGTGAGACATGAGCTTGTGTTGGCAGTGACAAACGAACTGCACGGCGAGGGAAAACCAGTTAGAAGACAAAGTGACCAATAGATCAGACAACTGAGACTCTCCCTTCCTCATTCACTGTCTCTCGCTCTGTCCTGCTTCCTCTCTCTACCTTCTCTTGCTAATAGGAGCTTGGTTAATACCTCGGGAAAACTGTAAGGGTGAGTTAAGTCAATTTACCCCTCTAATTTGAGATGTTTCACCCTTTAAATATCCGTAGTCACAATGCAGTTTGTTCACCTTTTTGTAAGCTAAACAATTTCCTCCTCATTTAGATACATTTTAAAATGAACAGTACGTGAACACATTCCACAACACGGATTCTCAGTCTTCAGTTCAGCAGTACATTCGGTCTATTTCTAGTCCAAACACTCACATTCAGTACAAAAGGTACAAATTCAAATCAAATAAGCATCAAATTCAGAAAGCTGCATCGCCATGCTGGTTCCAGAAATCGACCAACACAGACTGTCTAATCTGCTGAATGTATCATCCACTTCCTCAAGTTGTAAACTTCAGCTTCCACTTGGGTTTAAGTTGGATGTTCATGATCTTTTTTGTCAAAAAGCTGGGTAGTGTCTAACGCAATTATTCCCCTTTTTTTTACTGATGATTCAAACAGGAAATATCATGTCCATCGAAGCCTTGAAGTGCAGAGATAGTGCCGCTACTCCAGACAATACACAGACCAAGGTAGAAAGTAGTTCCAATGTCATTTTCCAATGCTGCGAGCAGCAAAAACCTGAAAAAAAAAACTTGAAATCAAACTATCTGCATGGATAGAAAGTAGAAATAGAAGTAAGTAAGTAGTAAGTGAGAAAATGTGTTTTTATGTCAGATGTGTGAATCCTTTAATTTTTAAAGTCACAAAAAGATAATCACTGCAACATGACTACATTCTCGCCTTTTCTCGCTTCCTATTCTTTCTGTCACTCTCACTTATTCCTTATGGTGATAATGATGGAAAGATAGGTGTGTGCATGTGCGTGACAGAGCGTGAGCGAGAGAGGGAAGGGCAAAGAAAACCACACAAAAAGAGAGGGACAGATTGAGAATGTGCAACAAAAAAGGCGTTGACGGGTTTTACCTAAAGCGGGAATCATTACCATGCATCTGTCAGAGCAGCGACAGAGGTCTTGTTGCCAATGGCAATGTGGAAGGGAGTTAAAGAGCATCAGCATCTTTTTCTCTCTCCTCCACCCCCTCCCCCACCTCTCTCGCTGTCTGTCGCTGCCGTCTCTCCGGCTCGCTCACTCTCTGAGCGAGAACAGTTAAACACATCAGCATGTCTGTCATCGCTCTGGCCTCGCCGTCTGCAGATGCCGACACAGTGCAGACAAGAAAAGTCCATTATCGCTTCCCTCAGTGTGACTATTTATCTCTCTCACCATCTCGCCCTGTCACTTGCAAACCCACCCACCTACCCCGCCCTGCCTGCAACCACACACACACACACACACACACACACACACACACACACACACACCCACACACCAGCCAACCAGGGCTGTGACGGGCAAAACATTGCATCACTTGTCTTTCTGTCTTTCTGCAAGTGCGGCTGAGCATCCCACTTTTCCAAAGGAGTGTGTATGTAATAGCACTGTGTGTGTGTGTGTGTGTGTGTGTGTGTGTGTGTGGGTGTGTGTGTGTGGGTGGTGTTGCTGGAAAGATTTCTCATAGATGTGTGTTGAAACTGATTGAATAATGCCCCCCCTCAACCCCAGTAGCAATCATCCATGTGTTGTTTCCACAAGACATTTAACCCCAAACTGCCCCAGTGGAGATACTCTGAGACCAAGAGCCGAGTCAGAGGGTGCTGCTTGAAAGGAGCATGCTCTCCTGATTTCACAGGACAGATGTTCAAAAATGTTCAACTGGCTTAAAAGATTAGATTGACATTTTGAAGTATTTATTTAATTTCTGAGTGGAAATATTCATCAGTATTTGCGTGTTAAAGGAGCTATTTGTAAGTTTTGCTATTACTACATAACCAACCTTTGCATTGACAGCTGTTTACTTACCAGTCTAGAAGAAACATTGCGAGTTCAGTATCAAACTTCATTCCTTTATTTGCCAAGAGCTATCTTCCGGGGTGGAACGAAGCCCTCTTGTTTTGCTTCTTCAGTCACTTTTTTTCCTCTACTAAAGTTGCATGTTAACCAGCTGAACCCACCTAGACCCAGCCCGGTCAGCCCGTCTCATCACTTTCCGATACCGAGTCACTGTAGCTTCCAGGCTGCCCCGAAGAGGTAGCGCTGCTCAGAGGGCATATTATAACCTTTTGTAGCTGAAGTTCTCGTCATGACTGGTAACTAAACAGCTGTTAATGCTAATGTTGGCTACGTAGCAATAGCAAATTTATGAACTAATGAAGCTACTTGTTAATTTGGCAGCAGTTACCTGTCTGAGCAGTTTTTTTGACGAATGACGGTTTAGCCATCCGCGAAGCTCTAGACAACACCTCCAGCTATAGCATGTTAACTCCTACATTAAATCCTCTGTCTGCCTGTTTATGTGGAATTCTTATTACGGAATACATGTTCATTAACTTCAACTTCTTTTTCCTCCTACCTTTGATTGTATATATAAAATGTCATGTGGGTTAATTAAACAAATCCAAGCTCATTCTAGAGAAATTGAAGAGCGTGTTCATAACGGCATCAGTTTATTTTTATTCTTATGACAAACAGTGGGGTATTGTTTGTTTGTACTGTCTAATTTTATGTAGGTGTAATTTTATGTAACTGATATTTGATTTCATGTTTTAGTGACATGAGCGTATCGAATGAAAACAAAAATAAAGAAAACCTTATTATGTGTCATTAATGCCTTTAATGTCATTAATTCCTTACCTCACGAACCAAGCTAGCTGAGCTGTAAATGAACAGCTCTTGAGCTTTCATTCCCCTCTTGTTGCTATTCTGATGTCGATCTTCCAGCCTTCAGATAACCATGAAAAAAATTTCAGACAGAAGATAGAATATCTTTGAAAAAAAGGCAGCTCAAATCCATTTCAGTACTCCAAAGTTTTTCCCTGGACAATTTGGACTTTTGGCTATCCATCAAACTGCATTGGAGCAAAACACTCGCCTGCTGTGACCCTCATTTTAACTACAAAAACTCCCTTTAATGGCAGAGCCCTCCCTATTTTAGCTGCTGTCATCTCTTCAAACACACACCTCCGCCTCCCTCCAAGCGCTTTGTAGTGTTGAGGTGGAAGCGGCATGTGTCTAAGTGGAATGGTTGACTGGTCAGGTGGACGAGGTGTCGGGGAAAAGGCCCATCCTATCAGGTAGAACCTCCATCAGCACTGCAGAGACCTCTCTGCTTTCAAGCCTCTAGCACACTGACAGAAAGCTATAAGGAGCTCTTTTTAAGTGCCGGCTATCTTCTGAGGATGAGATGGAGAGAGATTCGCACATACACACACACACACATACTCACACACACACACACACACACACACACACACACACACACAAGCGCAGTCTGTCACGAGTCCAAATGCACAGCGATGTACTGAAGTGAGGCAGATGCAGCTGAGCTGGTGTAGGAGTGAGGTGGAGAGAGGTGAGATTGGAAGTGTTTCAGCGGGAGGAAGTTGAAAACTAACAGAAACAAATAACCAGAGGGATATTTTTGTGAATCTTTCAGCAATAAAGCAACAGGAGGAGAGATACAGCTGGTATCTCCCACTGGTGGCATTTACAATGAGCGGAAACTGTACTGAATGAATTATCTAAAGCAGATCTGATACATATGGGTGGATATCTTAGGGATGACTGAGGTTTAGGTTAGAAAAATTTCTCACCTGTTACGTTGCTGTTTTGGCTTTGTTCAAAGCAGATGAGGCCTTGTTAGACTATAAAGAGACAGTTTCTTTGGTAGAGAGCCTTAGTCTTTGGCGAAAGCAATGACTTGTTTCTGTGCTGAAATACACCCAGAAGGAATCGCCGCCGTGTTGTCTTTGCAATCGAGGCAAACGACGCACCCCATGTTGTGTTCCTCAGCCAACATTTACTCCTGTATTTATCTACATCGCCAGACCCAGCTGCAGGCCGCTGATTGGTTTTGTTTGAGTAATGAGCACAATCGACAGAAAGTACAATTTAATTAGGAGCCGCGAACGGCAACGCTGAGATGGAAGATACTGGAAAAGTACGGGGATGGCGATTAATAGAACAACGCCTTCCCAGTGTTCCATCATTGCAATCTGATTTATTAATTACCCATGGTGTTGGGGTTTTTATCTCGCTCGTCATGCAAACTGGCAGAAGAGACACACTTGCGCACGGACGCATGCACGTACACACACACACACACACACACACACAAAGGGAGACAACATTTGATATCATGGGGAGTCGTGTGTTCCCTCTGTGTGATGTCGAGCCGTGTGACTCACGGCAGGTTTATTTGAATGAGCACTTGAAAGACGGTATGATTGACAGTTTAGTAAAGTCAAAACACACTAGCAAACGAGACTGACCTCAAATACACCCATGATTGGATTTTTCTTCAGGTGGAGAGGTCAAGGTAGGTCGTGTGATTTAATGCAGCTGTTGTTATGGCAGGTAGTGACATCACAGCTACGAGACAGGGATATAAAAAATAAAATCTCACTTTATTATCCAGATGCTGGATGCCTCTGGCAGGGATTAGGACCAGATTACGCTTGAGTGCTCTGCATGTCCTCTGTGTTGTACTGTATATTCACAAACACAATTACTCAGACAGGAATACAGAAAGTACAAAATGGCTCACAGACAGATACGATGTGAGTTTTAACAGCAAAGGAGGGGAACTTTCAGGTTTATGTCCTTTACACTGTATCATAACTGTGGAGTTATTAAGACAAGCAGAGATATAGAGGCTGTACAAATACACATTGTGGCCTTGTATATGTCTGCTTGTTCATTCCTTCTGTATAACCTCTGAACATTTATACTGTACATTCTGATCTAGTGCCAGAACACTATAGCTGCCTCTGCACAGAAATCCCCAACAAACCCCCCAGGTAGTTTCTTTAAACATTCCTTTTATTTGTCTCGAATAATGTCCACTGTCGGCAGAGGTGACCAACACTAGTTGAGTGGAATATTGGATGTTTTGTTTCACCTACAAAGAAGCGACTTCTTCAGTGCAGTGGATTCCCCTTTGCTGCTAAATTTTGCAGGAACCAGAAGTATGTGCAATATGTGCAGCACATACTGAGAATGAATCACCCATCAGTGCTCTCGGGTGGCCAGTTGTGCAGAACGGATTGTTTGCACTTTCAAAAGGCAAGCGCAGATCCTGCATGCACTCTTTTCAGTCGCAATTATATCACTGCAGATTAGTGAGCTGCCACATGCTCACGCCACAGGCAACAGCCGCAATGTTTTAAACCAGTTTGTCTACTGACCCTGTGTGTGTGGGAAGGAAATCCAAGGTTTACTTTATTTGTGCTACGACAAACCACAGACAAGAAATGACTACAAAAAAACAGTAAACAAATCGAATTAAGATATTATTACATATACTGTATGTCATTGATGTTTTTTGCAGTGATAGCGCTCCGTACATTAGTGTATGAGGCATGGATTTTTGGTTCTGACTGACACTGTCAGTACTTGCAATTTGATTGGTGCAATACCCATGTGGGCAGGCACTAAAGATACTTCATAATATCACTGTCAACCAGCTAGGGAGTGACAGGTGTGGTACCATTAACCTGCTTAATGTGCAATTTGAAATAAAAAAAATAAATTAAATAAACTTTCAAATGTTGCAAAAAAAAATATTACGACTATCCAACAAAATCTTTTGTGTATTCAAGTCTAGGCGCCTGCTGTATCATGACCCAGGGAGCCAGTTCCAATCAAGTGGAAGGTAGATTTGATAGCTTGCTAGCTTTGCAGTTGTTGGCTATACAATATAAGGTTTTCAGTCAGTAGCGCACCATAGAGACAGCACCTCTTCTAGCATCACAGTCACTGCTATGGGAAACACTTAGCTGGAGGCTAAATTTCCTCGTATGTCCATAAAAGGTTTTACACTCTCTTTAAAAATCAAAAGAAAAGAAGTAGATTAATAAATGTTAACACAGAAGTGCTCACACATACAAACCATCACAAGATCATGCATTCCAAAAAAAACACTATCACAGATTTTTTATTTAACACACACTCCCTCCTGTCCCAAAACCTCCCTCTCTACTTCCTTCTCTCTCTCTCCCTCTGCCTCCACTTCGATGCAAAAGACCTTGATGTCTCTTTGAGGGTTTGCCACGGCACATTTCCACAGCAAATCTAGCGTGTTATACTTGTGCCAGCATTGCCATGTCCTCATCATTCATCGAGATGACTCACAAAGCAAGGCCGAAACACAAATGTCTCCCTGGATGAGAGAAAACATGTCTTTATATTAAAAGAAGAAAAAGGGAACGGATTCACACTGATTGGCCTCCACTGCCCCCCGACTCTGAGCCCATTGATGATCAAGCCTTGAGCAGGTGTTGAAACAGCGGCCTTGCGCCTCACATATGACGGAAAAATCGTTTTACAGATTGTCGGAAATGAATTGTTGTCTTTAATTACTTTCATTCCTTTGTGTCTTTCTGATATACCCGCTGCTGAACCTTACAAAAAAAAAATTAAAGCCATGTCAAATCAGAGTCCTGCAACATGCGATATTCACGAACTTCCTTGAAAACACTGGTTTCTCACGGCAAAAATAGAAAAAATTAGAAAAATAAACTCATTCAGTACTCCCTCATATTCCCCTGAGGTGACGAGAATTCACATCCAGTTTGCGCAAAATCAATGATCACTTGAGTTCACGGTACAAAAAGAGGCGGAACTCATATTTACAGTGATCAAACAGGGTGGCAAACCGGTCCCTGCGGCATGCCATCTTCCACCCACTCAATACAAAACTACCACACACACTCACACAAATACAAACACACACACACACACACACACACACACACACTGGCTCTGAACCTCTGCGAAGCCAGCTAAAGCAACATTTGATTTGAGGTGATGGAAATGGAGGAACGCGAGCTTGTAATCCTGTAAGGGCGACTTTAGCGCGTTTGAAATGGGTCCCAGTGGCAGTGCTGTTCTGGCTTGGAGGCATTGGTAAATGAATCTGTCTGCAGTCACACAGCCAAATGAACACAAGGAGGTAAGTAAGAGAGCGGCGAGTGCAACAGTTCATTTATGAAATGTATTAGGATTTATGAGGCAATGAAGTGTAAAGGTGCTTTATTACTCTCCCACTGCCGTCAGTCCACCAAGATGGAAAGCAGAAATGACACTCTAAATGTTTCAGCTCCTGTTTTTGTTCCTCCTCTCTAATGGCAGGAAATTATGGTATAATGAATAAAATTTTGGAATCGATTTTGAAAACTTCTCATATTAATTATTTCTATTTCCTCACTTTTATTCAATGAAGATATACTGTATGTCTACGGTATCCACATGGTCTTCAGCTCAATCAGTCCAACAACATGCCACCTGCCTAGCTACCCATATTTGTAGAGATTTTTTTCTCCAATATATACTGTATGTCTAGAAGCCACCATTAACATGCTTCACTGTGACTCCTGGTTGAACCAATCCTGAGAGCCGCCCAGGTGTGGAAAGAGAGAAAATGGTACTGATCTTCAAAAGCCATGTCAAGCAGAAGGAATAAGATAATCTTGTGTGTGTGTGTGTGTGTGTGGGTGTGTGTCAGTCAGTGTGTTTATGTGTATATGTGTATGTGTGTGTTTGTGTGTGTGCCATGGGACTGAATTGTGAAGAGCAGTTTTGCTGGTTCAGTGCATTCTGTTTGAGATCAAAATCATCTCAAACTTGTGTGAATGAGGTCTCCAAGGAGGGTAATGGAGAAAAAGGCCAGCTTGGTGGTTTGCAGTAGATTGTGTGTCCATGTGTGTGTGTGTGTGTGTGTGCGTGTGTGTGTGTGTGTGTGTGTGTGTGTGTAGATACACTATATGAATCTAAACAGGATCAGAAGGTTCTCACTGATCCTTTCTGGTGATTATTTTCCTCACTAATGAAAAATTTGTGCTGCAATTTTTGTCACATTTTGGGATTTTGTGATATATTGTGGTAATATTTGGACTTTAGTGGGAGGCAATAAAAAACCTTGAAGCATTTTCTGCCTCAGAAGACATTCAGGGGCAATGAAGTCCCTCAAGAATAAACATTTCTGCAAAGAAGTTGGATTGTTGTGGTCAAGGTTTTGATTTATTTAAAATTTATTAGTTTTATTGCAACTTCAGAGTAAAAGCTATTCATTAAATTTCTTAAAATTCCTAAGAAATATTCTCCACAGGTGTGTGCTCAAATTTTGACAAAACATCATTGGTCATAATGAATAAAACACAGTTTAAAGGGGCTATTTGTAAGTTTTCTCTGGCGCCCATTGTGGTTTCTTGCTGGGAGCCATGAGCCATCACGTTTACAAGACAAGAGATTATAATACTCCCTCTGAGCAGCACTATGTCATCAGGGCAGAGTGGAGGCTACAGTGAGTCACTATTGGAAAATGACAAGACAGGCCTGGGCTTGCTGGTTAACATGCTAACCTCAGTAGAAGAAAAAACGTGACTGGTGAGTAATGGAATAAAGTTTGATGCTGAACTTGCAACATTTCTTCTAGACTGGTAAGTAAACAGCTGTTATTTCTAACACTAGCTATGTAGCAATAGCAAAACATCCTCCTTCAAGCTGGCAGCCTGGTAGTTTTGGCCTGTTATTTGCATTTGATTTCAAGACCTCATGGGTGCAATCAACAGAGTAAAAGCTGGTAGTAATTGTATTTGGAAAAATTTGAAAGAAATTTTGAAGTTTGTGTTTTTAAAGGTGTGCTCTCTGAAACACTATCAAGTGATGTTGTTATGAATGGGTCCCCAAAATGCAGGTTTCATAACATGAAATATGTTTAAAATATGAAATACGACAACAACCCCGCCATCCCTCAGAAACAAAGAGATTGGCTTTTTAATAGCCTATATATTAAAAAATGACATATGAAACCGGTCAGAAATTAGAACAATATATAATGACATATATGTCTAGTTAATAGAAATATGTATTTTAGTAAGTCTGTTTATATTAGAGACATATGTTACATGAATGTATATTAATCCCAAAGCCTGTCAACATTCGTTCATCTTATATGTATAAATATAAAAGATAGACATGTACTTTTCAATTTAAAAATAAATTATTAAGAAAATCATACATAAACATGTAGAATTTTGATAAGCATGTTGTTTTAATAAAGTTGCATTTTATGCATATATGTCATATATGTCATAAACTTATGTCTTCATGAATAGTAAAGAATCAGAGCATATGATAAGGCCTAAAATGTACACATATTATAGTGAGGCATAAAAAATTTTAAAAAGCGTCATGGTACACTATGGCATAAGAACATAAAACATCATAGTATAATGCAGCATAAAATGTCATAAATATGTCACAGTATAATGATAAGGCAAGAAAAACATTAAAAAGCGTCATGGTATAATGAGGCATGAAAACGTCCTAGTATAGTAAAGCATGAAATATCACAAAAACGTCATAGTATAGTAAGGCATAAAAAACATCAGTAAAGTAAGTTAAAAAAAGTCATAAAAACATCATACTATAGTAAGTTATAAAAAAATGTAATAGGCATAAAAACGTCATAGTACAGTAATGCATAAAAACGTAATAGTATAGTAAGGCATGAAATTTCATAAAAACATCATAGTATAGTAACGCATAAAATTTCGTAAAAACGTCCTAGTATAGTAAGACATAAAAACGTCCTAGTATAGTAAAGCATGAAATATCACAAAAACGTCATAGTATAGTAAGGCTTAAAAATGTAAAAAAACGTTATAATCTCCTAGTCTTGCAAGGCATAAATATTTCAAAGTATAGTAGGGTATAAAAATACCAACAAATGTCATATTATTACAAGGCAACAAAAAGTAAAAAAATGTATAGTAAGGCATAAAATAACATGAAAATGTCATATTACAGTAAGTCTTAACATTTCCTATAAATGTCATGGTATAGAAAGGCAAAAAAAAGTTTAAAAAAATGTCATAGTACAGTAAGGCATAACATTTCCTAAAAACGTCATATTATAGTAATGCATAAAAAAAAGTAAAAAAAAGTCATAGTATAGTAAGGCAAAAAAAAAAAGGTTAAAAAAACTTCATAATATAGTAAGGCAGAAAAAAGGTAAGAAAAACATCATAGTATAGTAAGGCAAAAAAAAGTAAAAAAAAACGTTGTAGTATAGTAACGCATAAAATTTCGTAAAAATGTCATAGTATAGTAAGACATAAAAACGTCCTAGTATAGTAAAGCATAAAGGCATAAAAGGTAATATGATAGTATGTTAAGGAATAAAACGACCTGCTATAGCAATTTTTAAAAATGTCAGAACAGGTCACATTTATAATATGGCATAATAGTGTCAAAAAATGTCATAGGATAGTATGGCATAAAACGTCCAAACAATATCATAGTATAGTATGGCATAAAAGGCCATATAAACGCCATAGTTTGGTGAGGAATCAAACAACACAGTATAGTCTGGCGTAAAACATCAAAAACACATCATAGTATATTAAGGCATAAAAGGTCATAAAAACGTCATAGTATGGTGAGGAATAAAATAACATAGTAAAGTAAGGCTTAAAAATGTCAAAAAGCTTCATAGTTTAGCACGGCATGAAAATGTCAAAAAAAAGTCATAGTATAGTATGGCGTAAAATGTCAAAAACACATCATAGTATATTAAGGCATAAAAGGTCATAAAAACGTCATAGTGTGGTGAGGAATAAAACATAATAGTAAAGTAAGGCTTAAAAATGTCAAAAAAAATCATAGTATAGTATGGCGTAAAATGTCAAAAACACATCATAGTATATTAAGGCATAAAAGGTCATAAAACGTCATAGTATGGTGAGGAATAAAATAACATAGTAAAGTAAGGCTTAAAAATGTCAAAAAACTTCATAGTTTAGCACGGCATGAAAATGTCAAAAAAAAGTCATAGTATAGTATGGCGTAAAACATCAAAAAAATATCACAGCATATTAAGGCATAAAAGGTCATAAAAACGTCATAGTATGGTGAGGAATAAAACATAATCGTAAAGTAAGGCTTAAAAATGTCAAAAAATGTCATAGTATAGTATGGCGTAAAAATGTCAAAAAAACATCCCAGTATATTAAGGCACAAAAGGTCATAAAAACGTCATAGTATGGTGAGGAATAAAACATAATCGTAAAGTAAGGCTTAAAAATGTCAAAAAACGTCATAGTATAGTACGGCATAAAAATGTCAAAAAACGTCATAGTATAGTATGACGTAAAACATCAAAAAAATATCACAGCATATTAAGGCATAAAAGGTCATAAAAACGTCATAGTATGGTGAGGAATAAAACATAATCGTAAAGTAAGGCTTAAAAATGTCAAAAAACGTCATAGTATAGTATGGCATAAAAATGTCAAAAAACGTCATAGTATAGTATGGCGTAAAACGTCAAAAAACCTCATTGTATATTAAGGCATAAAAGGCCATAAAAACATCATTGTTTGGTGAGGAATAAAACATAATCGTAAAGTAAGGCTTAAAAATGTCAAAAAACATCATAGTATAGTATGGCATAAAAATGTCAAAAAACGTCATAGTATAGTATGGCGTAAAACGTCAAAAAATATCCCAGCATATTAAGGCATAAAAGGTCATAAAAACGTCATAGTATGGTGAGGAATAAAACATAATCGTAAAGTAAGGCTTAAAAATGTCAAAAAATGTCATAGTATAGTATGGCGTAAAAATGTAAAAAAAAAGTCATAGTATAGTATGGCGTAAAATGTCAAAAAAACATCATAGTATATTAAGGCATAAAAGGTCATAAAAACGTCATAGTATGGTGAGGAATGAAACAGAATCGTAAAGTAAGGCTTAAAAATGTCAAAAACGTCATAGTATAGTATGGCGTAAAATGTCAGAAAAACATAGTATATTAAGGCACAAAAGGTCATAAAAACGTCATAGTGTGGTGAGGAATAAAACATAATCGTAAAGTAAGGCTTAAAAATGTCAAAAAACATCATAGTATAGTACGGCATAAAAATGTCAAAAAACGTCATAGTATAGTATGACGTAAAACATCAAAAAAATATCACAGCATATTAAGGCATAAAAGGTCATAAAAACATCATAGTATATTAAGGCATAAAAGGTCATAAAAACGTCATAGTATGGTGAGGAATAAAACATAATCGTAAAGTAAGGCTTAAAAATGTCAAAAAACATCATAGTATAGTACGGCATAAAAATGTCAAAAAACGTCATAGTATAGTATGGCGTAAGACGTCAAAAAAATATCACAGCATATTAAGGCATAAAAGGTTATAAAAACGTCATAGTATGGTGAGGAATAAAACATAATCATAAAGTAAGGCTTAAAAAATGTCATAATATAGTACGGCATAAAAATGTCGAAAAACGTCATAGTATAGTATGGCATAAAACATCAAAAAAATATCACAGCATATTAAGGCATAAAAGGTCATAAAAACGTCATAGTATGGTGAGGAATAAAACATAATCGTAAAGTAAGGCTTAAAAATGTCAAAAAACGTCATAGTATAGTATGGCATAAAAATGTCAAAAAACGTCATAGTATAGTATGGCGTAAAACGTCAAAAAATATCCCAGCATATTAAGGCATAAAAGGTCATAAAAACGTCAT
>NW_019525432.1:1546561-1547108 GCF_002814215.2 Seriola lalandi dorsalis
GGACGGGCATGGGACAAAACTAATATGTGTCATGAAATGGCCAGGTGCATGCAGGTGCTCTAAAACAACAGGAAGCTGATGATTGTAGTTTGATTGCTTATCAGCATGATCAACAGCTGCATGGAGGCAATTAAAGGAGCTATTTGCAAGTTATGCTACTGCTACATAGCTAGAGTTAGCATTAACAGCTGTTTACCTATCAGTGTAGAAGAAACGTTGCGAGTTGAGCATCAAACTTCATTCCTTTACTCAAAAGCTGTCTCCAGAGGTGGAAACCAATGCCAATGTTTACTCTTGTCTCTATCACGTCTTTTCTTCCAGTGAAGTTAGCACGCTTACAAACTACGTCACTTTCTGATAGCTACTCGCTGTAGCCTCCAATCTGCCCTGAAGACGTAGCTTGCTCAGAGGGTGTATTATAAACTTTTGTCTTGTAAAGCTGACAGTGTCAAAGCTCTTATCAAGTAACAATCACCGCCACGTTCAGCGGCAGAAAAAAATTGTTAGAAAACTGCAATTGCTACAATTTTGACACAAATTGTAGCAA
>NW_019525432.1:1547158-1566593 GCF_002814215.2 Seriola lalandi dorsalis
TATAGTATGGCATAAAAGGCCATAAAAACATCATTGTTTGGTGAGGAATAAAACAACATAATAAAGTAAGGCTGAAAAATGTCAAAAAACATCATAGTATAGTATGGCATAAAACATAAAAAAAAATATCACAGCATTTTAAGGCATAAAAGGTGATAATATAAAGTAAGGCTTAAAAATGTCAAAAAAAAGTCATAGTATAGTATGACATAAAAATGTCAAAAAACGTCATAGTATAGTATGGTGTAAAACGTCAAAAAACCTCGTAGTATATTAAGGGATAAAAGGTCATAAAAATGTCATAGTATGGTGAGGAATAAAACAGAATCATAAAGTAAAGCTTAAAAATGTCAAAAAACATCATAGTGGGGCATTGTGTGGCGTAGTGGTCTAAGCAGGCGTCCCATGTGTAGAGGCTACAGTCCTGGCTATAGTTGGTCCCGGTTTGAGTCCCGCATCAGACGGCCTTTGCTGCATGTCATTCCCCCTTTCTCTGTCTCTCTCTCTACAATAAAGGCACAAAAGCCCCAAAAAAATCATAGTAAATTAAGGCCATAAAAACATCATTGTTTGGTGAGGAATAAAATAACATAATAAAGTAAGGCTGAAAAATGTCAGAACACATCACATTTATAGTATGGCATAATAATGTCAGAAAATGTCATAGTATAGTATGGCATAAAACGTCCAAAAAACATCATAGTATAGTATGGCATAAAAGGCCATATAAACGTTATAGTTTGGTGAGGACTAAAACAACATAGTAAAGTAAGGCTTAAAAATGTCAAAAAACATCATAGTATAGATTGGCATAAAATGTCAAAAAAACATTACAGTATATTAAGGCATAAAAGGTCATAAAAAGGTCATAATATGGTAAGGCATGCAATAACATAGTGCAGTAAGACATAAAAATGCCTAAAAAACGTCATAGTATAGTAAAGCAAAAAAAGGAAAAGGACAATAAAACCCATACGAGGATTTGAACCCACAACCTCCTCAGTCAGAGGTAAGAGTCCTAACCATAGTACTACAAAGCTGCCCAGTGTCAAGCTATTAGCTATAATATAAATGAAAACATCATGGTATAGCAAGTCATAAAAATTTCAAAAAACGTCATTGTATGGTAAGCCATCAAATGACTTAGCATAGTAAGACATAAAAATGCAAAGAAAACATCATTGTATAGTATGGCGTAAAAAAAAAAAGAAAAAAAAGAAAAAGCAAATACAATAAAAACCCATGCTGGGATTTGAACCAACAACCTACTCAACTTGAGGTAACAGTGCTAACCATTGCACCACAATGCTGGCCAATCACAAACTGCTAGTTATGCAATCACTAGAAACTTCACTGTATAGTATGGCGTGACATTTTCAAAAACAGGAATAATAAAGTGAAGGCTCCTACCTGGCTTTGAACCCACAACCCTCTCAGTGTAAGGTAAGAGTTCTAACCATTGTACCAGCATGCTGGACCATCATAGCCTCCTAGTCTAGTCTAGTCCATTAACATTTCAAAGTATAGTAAGGTATAAAATTACCAATAAATGTCATATTATTGCAAGGCATAAAAATGCTAACAAATTTAATAAAACAGAATCGAAATGTCAAAAAAGTCATAGTATAGTATGGTGTAAAACGTCAAAAAAACATCACAGTATATTAAGGCATAAAAGGTCATAAAACGTCATAGTATGGTGAGGAATAAAACATAATCGTAAAGTAAGGCTTAAAAATGTCATAGTATAGTACGGCATAAAAATGTCAAAAAACGTCATAGTATAGTATGGCATAAAACATCAAAAAAATATCATAGTATATTAAGGCATAAAAATGTCATAAAAACGTCATAGTATGGTGAGGAATAAAACATAATCGTAAAGTAAGGCTTAAAAATGTCAAAAACGTCATAGTATAGTATGGCGTAAAACGTCAAAAAAACATCATAGTATATTAAGGCATAAAAATGTCATAAAAACGTCATAGTATGGTGAGGAATAAAACAGAATCATAAAGTAAGGCTTAAAAATGTCAAAAACGTCATAGTATAATAGGGCATAAAAATGTCAAAAAACGTCATAGTATAGTATGGCATAAAACATCAAAAAAATATCACAGCATATTAAGGCATAAAAGGTCATAAAAACGTCATAGTATGGTGAGGGGTAAAACTACACAGTATAGTCCGACGTAAAACGTCAAAAAAACATCATAGTATAGTATGGCATAAAAGGCCATAAAAACATCATTGTTTGGTGAGGAATAAAACAACATAATAAAGTAAGGCTTAAAAATGTCAAAAAACATCATAGTATAGTATGGCATAAAACATCAAAAAAATATCACAGCATTTTAAGGCATAAAAGGTGATAATGTAAAGTAAGGCTTAAAAATGTCAAAAAACGTCATAGTATAGTATGGCGTAAAATGTCAAAAAACATCATAGTATATTAAGGGATAAAAGGTCATAAAAACGTCATAGTATGGTGAGGAATAAAACTGAATCATAAAGTAAGGCTTAAAAATGTCAAAAAACGTCATAGTATAGTATGGCATAAAATGTAAAAAAAACATCATAGCGGGGTGTCGTGTGGCGTAGTGGTCCAAGCAGGCTTCCCATGTGTAGAGGCTACAGTCCTGGCTACAGTTGGCCCCGGTTTGAGTCCTGCATCGGACGGCCTTTGCTGCATGTCATTCCCCCTTTCTCTCCCTCCCCATTTCCTGTCTCTCTCTCTACAATAAAGGCACAAAAGCCCCCAAAAAATCATAGTAAATTAGGCCATAAAAACAATATTTTTTGGTGAGGAATAAAAATGTAAGGCTTAAAAATGTCAAAAAAAACGTCATAGTATAGTATGGCATAAAAATGTCAAAAAACATCATAGTATAGTATAGCATAAAACATCAAAAAAACATCATAGTATATTAAGGCATAAAAGGTCATAAAAACGTCATAGTATGCTGAAGAATAAAACAACATCGTAAAGTAAGGCTTAAAAATGTCAAAAAACATCATAGTATAGTATGGCATAAAAATGTAAAAAAGCGTCATTATATAGAATGGCATAAAACGTCAAAAAAACATCATAGTAAATTATGACATAAAAGGCCATAAAAACATCATAATAAGGTGAAGAATCAAATGATATAGTTTGAAATTTTCAAATACAGAAATAATTCAGTAAAGCATCATACCTGTCTTTGAACCCACAACCTGCTAAGTGTGAGGCAAGGGTTCTAACCATTGTACCACCATGCTGGACCGTAATAATGTTTTAGTATAGTGACCCTTAAAATTTCATAAAAACGTCATAGTATAGTGGGGCATAAAATGTCCTAAAAAGATCACAGTATATTAAGGCAAAAAAACTTCAAAAAACGTTATAGTACAATAAGACATAAAAATTTAATAATATAATAAGGTTTAAAATGTCATAAAAACGTCATAGTACAGTAAGGCAAAAAAACAAAAAAAAATATCATTGTATATTAAAGCAATAAAATATCAAAAAACATCATAGTATATTAAGGTATAAAATGTCATAAAAACATCATAGTATAGTAAGGCATAAAAACGTTGTAATATAGTAAGGCATAAAAAACTTCAAAAAACACCATAGTATAATATGGCATAAGAGCGTAATATATAGTTACGTAGGCACAAAAATGTAAAAAAAAAAAATGTAAAAAAAGTTAATAGTAGTAGTAGTCATTCATAAAAGGTCTTAGTATAATAAGTCATAAAGTCATCTAGTAAGGTATAAAAAGTCCATGAAGGGATTAAAGCTTCATTCATTATGACAGTCTGAGATCTTCAAATGCAATCAGGTAAGTAAATATTTATTTACAAACTGATGTGCAATCGTGATGTCCTGAAAGATGATATTTGTTTGCTATGTATATGTGTAACATGCTCTGACTTTTTATATCAACTGTGGAATGAGTGCATGGCGGTGTGTTAGTGTGTGTTTGACATTTCCTGTTCCTCCCATGCTGTCTGGTCTCTTGACTTCCCACCCAGTAGGGAATATTTCATTAGCACCCAGTGAAGAAGCAGTACCTGACCCAACACTCACACTCTGAAGATGCTTCCAGGAAAAACATGAAGTCATGCTCACTGCAACCACAAATGCGATGGATGGTGGCGCCTGTTTACTGGGTTTATTAAGCAGCCACTTCTAATCTGCACACCCTGACACATTTGATCATCTAATGACACCTAATTATGTGACCGCCTAATTCTGGGCTTCTCCAAGGTCACGTTGCCGCTGTTTTGCCGTTTGCCGTGCTGAGAATGGTTTTTGGAAATACAGAGGTAATTATTGGCGAGAGCCGCTCTCTCATTAGAAACGCTGTGTATCTGAGCAGTGCAGAGAGAGTGAGAACAAAATCTAATTATCGCCGTCTTCTCACCCACCCCTCTGCGACATCAATACTCCATTATAGCACCTTGTCCCCAGGGTGCAAACAAACTCTGACTCCTACATACGTGCAGTGTGTGTGTACATATACAGCTACAATATATGAAGTCATTAAAGATTTTGTTTCTTTTACTTCTATATGGTATGAGAAATCTTAATGATTTGAACGTGTCATGCACTGTTTTCTTGTTTTATGTAGTATGTAACAAGAAATATGGATTTACACGGTTTTGCCTCCTCATTTGGTGTCTGAACTAACTGATCAGCCCCAGATGATTATACACACGGATGGACAGTAACAAAGTACATTTATTTGAGTACTGTACTTTAGTATACATTTCAAGTATCTGTAATGACTGACTGACTTTATCTGTAACAGTTTAATACTGTAATACTGTTATACATTAACACACACACATACCACACCACACATACACTGCCATGCTATTTTGTGTCGGTGGGGTGTGTTAAAACAAAAAGAAAAAAAAAAATGAAATCGACGATGGCGCTTTGTTTATTCAGTTGTGTTATTATGGGCCTTTCTATAGCCTTTCTAGCCTATTCTCCACCCTTTTATTCTACAGGTTCTACAGTCATTCAGACATTCAGTAGGTTCTTTCAGAGTCATTATGTTCTGTAAATGTGGAACAATACAACAATGTGTTGACATAGAAAATTTAAGCTACTTTTGAATACTTTTAGTATTTTTAAAAGCAAGTACTCTAGTACTTTCAGTACAACTTTCACTTGTATTCGAGTAATATTTCACCAGGAATTTTTATAATTTGACTCAAGGAGTGGAGCTGTGTGCTTTGTCCACCTTTGGTTATAGAATTATGAGATTTTTAATTCAGATTTGGTTTATACAAGACTCTGCCACTTCAAGAAAGCAATTCTAAGAGGTGACAGAATTTCATGTGACTTCCCTGGGCCAGATGGAGCTTGACATGGAACAGCAGTTTACCATAATTGTTGCCTGTACTCTAATTTTTCAGAAATAATAATGAAAAAAAAAAACAGCCAGGCAGAGTTTTGAGAATGAAACACTGGAGACACGAGGATTATGGATTTGGTTTTCTGCAGAGGCCGAGTTAATCTGTGAAATCCAAGAAGCCTGTGTATGTCTTTTTGTTTGAAAATGTAATACAATTCGAAATGATCATTTCCAATGCAGCTGCTACCTCGTCGTGATTTCTCCTAGAGCTCTCGTTGACTGCAGTTTATGACGACAATCACAAGTTGTCATCATCAATCTCTCACTACGTGACAGCTACAGATTGAAATCGAGCATGCCTATAAAGACTGTTATGCCTGCAGTGGCTCAAGATTGTGTGTGAGTTAGCAACTCGCTAACATGTAGCAGGAAGCAGGAAGGACAGTCAGCACCACCGTGGCTTTGAGGTGAACATCTTTGATCTCATCCAGGCTTTGTCTTCTTCAGCAGGCTGCTTCTGGTCTTACGGCAATTTCCTGTGTAGATTTTGTTGTTTGACAAAATAATCTAACGTCAAAGTGGTCGCCAGTGTTTGTCAGCATACTGTATCTGGATGGTGCTTCAGGTCAACAGGTACAAAGAAGATAATGAAAACCCTGCCCAAGTTTAAAAGAAATCTACAGTATGGTTTTTTTTATTTATTCTTTTCAGATGTGGTCATCAGTTTTATCATTGCACTCACCAAAGCTCCATACTTTCTCCAACTATTTCCATGACAACTCATCTAAATCCAAATGAACATTATGAGATTTTTGAAAACTCTATTTTTTTTTTTATATAGTTTCAGTATTATATAGTGTATGCATTGTATATTCTGCTATTTTTAATACTTTTTGACTGTGGACAATAAAAATAAATGTTAAAACTTGATTATTTTGAAAATGGGTCAATGGACTGCATTTATACAGCACCTGTTTACCTCCACACACACACACACACACACACACACACACACCAATGGCAGTGGAGCTGCCATGCCATCAGGAGCAACTTGTTCCAAAATCTTGTCCAAGGACACTTTGGCATGTGGACAGGAACACCCTGCGATCAGTGGACGACCCACTCTACCACCTGAGTCACAGGTTTGTACCATTATTGTTCATTCAGTGATAAAGCTGAGACCAGTTACAAAGGCATAACAACACCTGAGAATAACAAAATAAAAATAAAAAAAACCTTGAAATCAAAGTCAGTTTTCAAGTTTTCAATCATTTCTCATGATCTTCTCATGGGGGGGGGCTTCTTGGCAGCAAGGTCAGGGAGACTGGTCAGAACTGGGGGAATAATGAATGCAGCCAAATAGAGAGAGGTCCTTGAAGAAAACCTGCTCCAGAGTGCACGCAACCTTACGCTGGGCCAACAGTTCACCTTTCAGCACAACAATAACCCGAAGCAAACAGCCAAGAGTGTCTGACTGTCCTTGAGTGGCCCAGCCAAAGCCCAGACTCAAACCCCCGTTGAACATCTGTGGAGAGACCTGGAGATGGCAGCTCACAGACGCTTCCCGTCCAACATGACCGAGCTTGAGGATGTGCCAGGAAGGATGCCAAGAAACAAAGCTTCTAGAGACTTACCAAGAGACTCGAAGCTATAATTGCTGCTAAAGGGGCTTATATAAAGTCCTGAATTAAGGGTCCGAATACTTTTGTAAATTGCAGTTTTCAGTTTTTGGGTTTTAATTAATTTGGAAAAACATGTTTTCGCTTTGTCAGTATGGGTTATAGAGTTTAGACTGATGGGCAATTATATCCATTTACAATTAAATAAAAGGTAAGGGGTCTGAATACTGTCTGAAGCCACTGTATGTGATATGCTTTAACCAGAATGACATGATATTCAGCAGGGGATTGAATCTTATCACCAAGGTCAGTATGTTATTAAAGTCACATGTCATTCAATATAATATTAAAGATACCTGAGTGTTTATGTGACACAATGAGTCTGGATGTACTCTGTGTTTTCACAGCAGTGCTTACAGCTTGCAAGGCCACAAATTGAGCTAAAGTGCATCTTGAGATAAACTTCCAACCTCACGCTTATGGTTTTACCTTCGGCACTTTGTCAGCCCTGTAATGTCTGATGTCGAACGTGGAAATGATAAGCTTAGGGTAAAGACCGCAGGAAGAATGGATAAATGTTGGGTCGGAGTCTGTGTAGTTCTCTCCCACTCAGCACTCAAGTAGAACTACAGTAGGTGGGCGTTTTTCTCAGAGAAAGAGTCACAGACAGAGAGGGAGAGGGAGAGAGAGAGAGAGAGAGAGAGAGAGAGAGGGAGAGATCGGTCTGGAGATGGGGAGACGTGGAGGAAGGGTGGCAGACTCAGTGAGGCAGGTGAAACGGAGGGAGGGAAGGTGGAGTGATAATTCTGTGTCAGAGACGGCGTGTGGTGGCGAGAGAGAAAGGTTTGCGTAGGGAGGATATATTACATGCAGTTCCATTAGTGTGTGTAATGGTGCTGAAAGGCTGCGTTCTGGTGCTGTTGACCGTGATGGTAGTAGGAGTTGAATTAAACAGTCCCTGTCAGGCAGCGCTGGTCACATACTGGGCTATCAAAGAGAAACACACCACACACAACTCCTCCTATACAGCCATATTACAACACGTCAAACCAGCCACAGCCTTTGTTCTGCTTTACTGACGGGGTGTGTGCGCTCAGCGTGAGACGACACACGGTAATTGCCTCTGTAGAGTGTACAAATTTACACTCAGCGCCATGTGGGCACAGGTAATTGGATTTCATATTACCAGCTCAATAGTAGTGGTAATGTAATAATTGTTAGATCATGTAAAAACATTTTTGAAAAGGTGTTCATGTTAAGGATTTCTGAATAAAGAAATAACTTTCGCAGACTGGAATTTTGTTTTTAATATACATTTTATAAACAGTTTGACTTAATTTAACACACACACACCCACACACATTTTCAGAGTACATTTTACACAACAATGACTTCTTCAATTTGACTATGACCAAAAGTCTGATCTACTGAGACATTTACATTTGCATTTATTCATTTGGCAGATGCTTTTATCAAAAGTGACTTACAAGTTTCAGTGCAGGAGACAAGAGTACATCTATTCACTAAGTTAGGCTTGTTAGGGTGTTAGAGGTGACATATATAACATCTTCATGTATTATATGTTAATGTTTATGTTCCTAGTAGTGATATTTCCAAATATTGAGAGCATCTCAGAGTGAAGCAGTAAGTGGTTCATGCTGCTCAGAGGATGAAACAGAAACCGGACTTTTTCAAATCTATAAAACAAACACTCACATTCTGTGTTCTGAAAGAGTGAAGGAGACAGACAACAGCATTGTGTGAAAATACACAGTGCCGTCTTTCTTTTCAATGTCACTATTGCCAGGGTGCAGACACACACACACACAATCACACACAACCACACACACACAGACAACCACACACAACCACACACACACATAGACACACACACACACACACAGACAAGCACACACACACACAACCTCACACACACACAGACACACACACAAACACACAACCACACCCAACTACACACACACACAACCACACACAACCACACACACACATAGACACACACACACACAACCACACACAACCACACACACACACACACACACACACACAGAGTGCTCAAAAAATAAATTTAAAGGTAGAAAACAGGGAACTTTCATGACGTTTGCATTTTCTTTCTGTGTACTTACTACTTACATGATTATACACAAACACACACACACACATAGATACATATATATGTATTATATAAAATAATAAAGTGAGCAAAGCCGTGATCAAAACAGGAAAAGTGAAAGGTGAGTGTCTTTGGCAACTAGACCCTGTTCTGATGTCATCGTATTGGAGAGGGGAGGAGGACTGTGTGTAGTGTAGGAAATCCCCCACCCCAGCCCACCCCACCCAACCCCACCTCACCCCTGGGTCTAGACACTGGTAGTGGTCAAGAGATGAAGTGATGAGGACCAGAAGACTGGATGAGGATGGATTCAGATGGGCTCAAAGAGGAACGCTGGAGAGGAAGCTGGAGGTGAAGGGGGAGGAGGACGGTCACAGCACTCCATCTGAAATGACAGCTGACAGCAGAGGAGGAAATGGATTTAAAGTTTGACAGCAATGATATTATTGGATGATTGGGATCGTGGTGAAATATGACCAATAACGCCAATGGTCAGCTGATTACAAAAGTGAAGTGTGAATGACATGAGACATAGAGAGTCTTCCTGATTGAAGTTACGGGTCATTACAATTATTTCTTCTTGTATTGAGGCCTGTCGCTGTGGTAGGCCAATGACAGAAACTTTTACGTTGTCACCGCCAGACCACATCATATACTTGTTTGTTATCTCAGTATGATTGTGCATTAAAAGATTATATCCATGGCAAAAACTGGAGCATCAAGATGTAAAGCTGGTTAACAACAGGAAGATTTAAAAAGGAAAGAGAGTCGAGAGACAGATGGTGAATCGACACGTGATTTCTCTCCTGTCAAACAAGAAAGAAAATGTTTCCCCTGCTTTCAGTTCAATCCTAAATGTTCATTCATTATCATTAAAGTAAAAAGAGCTCTGAAAACACAGTATTTAGCCTCCATAACGTTGTGAGGGTGGACATGGGCCACCAACATTTTTGAGATTTTGAAGTGGGTCATGAGTTGGACTACAGAGTGCTAGTAAATCACTTGGCACACAGTTGTTGGTTATATCAGACATGACCTTCTCTGAGCTCAGCATAAAAGATTTATTTTCTCAACCTCATTTTTTAAAATTTTTTTGTTGAACTATTTAACGCGTCTTTTTGCACTGATGCTCCACCGTTAAAAAAGAAAGAATCAGATCGACCTACTGTTTTCTAAGTTGCCGAATTTCGACCAGCAAACTTGATTGTTCACCGTCTGAACCTTATTCACTGCACAGACCTCAGGGTCTGACAGAAAATGGATTGTGAATTATGCAAGCCAAAAGGCATACTGATCAATACAGATTTTAAGTGCCGTAAGTCCAACCTACACAACATATTGATTCGGTTGCATGTCTAGTTGGTGCACTTGTGCATGAAATTCATTGTGTTACAGCAGCCATCTTTTCAATGCCAGCATCTTAAACTCCTCAGGTTACTTTACTCTCTCTGCTTTAACCGTCAAAAGCGTCTGTATGCTTACAGTTGTAGGACGTGTATGTACAGTATTTTATTCTGTTAGAAGTAGGGTTGTAATCAAGATGCTGCTCCATCCGACCATACACTGCAGCTCAGCCCAGCTTCAACTGAAAATCGCTCTTTACCCGTCCACACATGCACTGCGGGTATTGAGAGGTCATCTCTGCTCGTCTCTCTGTTGAGTTGATTGGTGAACTGTGACCACAGTTTTCATACAGACACCTGAGATCCTTGGAGGCCAGGATTTAAAGGTCAAGCACAAAGGGGACAATATGAAAAAGGAAAATAAATGTGAAGAAAAACGTCAAAATAAATATTTTAAATGTCAATGTGATATTTATGTTTTATTTCCTGTGTAAAATGAGCAAATTATTCATCATTGTTTGACTAAAAGCATTCATTTTAATCATAGAGATTCTAAACTGCTATTTTCCAGTAATTACATCACCTTAAGCTGAACACATTTCCTCAACTTTCCCTGCAGGTACAACCATTTGATTTTAATATGTTGCTTCTGTCCCAGGTTCATTATCTACCACTGTGTCTTACTCATTTAAAATGTATTTCAGAAAATGAGAAAGTGTTTAAATATTCCCCACACACCTGTGGTACTTGCCTGCATTTTGATTATTTAGAAAATTTGTAGATGTAATACAAAGAACAGGGTGGAGAGATAAATATACCAGTGAATTTAGGTTCATACCATGACAAACAGCTGGGTTTTTTAAACAATGTATAGAAGTACTCAATATAAAACCCAGCCTGGTTTAGGGGTAGTGACATACAAACACAGGTTTTGTCCTGTTTGTTGCAAACCTGGTTTTGTTCAACTGGCCAATTTTATTCCAATATTCACTCTCTTTTAGCTGTTGTTGGTCTCGATCAACTCCTGAGGCAAAACATCAGGCTTCTTAGCTGCTAAATGCTACATTATGTTGACCAGCTAGTCTCTAACTGTGTCTATCTGGTGCTTTACACTATGGAAGTGCTGAGAATGAAGCAAACTTTTAAGCTCTGTAGAACTGTATATAAAGATAGACGTAGCCTCTATGATGTCACCCATAGGTTTCTGAAGAGTGGTTGTAAAGCTCAGAGTGGGCTGCTCTGCTGTCACTATCTTGGCAGTGTCTGACTCCACCTTACTCCCAGATAATCCAAAAATGGGCAAAAAGGAGGGGCATATGTACCAGTCTGTAGACATGCTTATATGTGATGTAAAGTTGGGCAATTTAACATGGGAATCTATGGAGATTGACTCACCAGCCTCCACTTCCGTGTTGGCTTCATTTTTTTTGTATAATTGTTTCACTTAGTCATTTGATGTTACTATAAAAATATTAATTATTAAAATAAATGAAGTCTTTGCTTGCTCCATGTAGAATAGCCTATGTTCTGGGATTAGCATCAAATTAGCAAGCGTGGATTGCAAAAAGGCTAAAGAAAAACAATAATACTGAATGGGTGAATCATTAGCTAAAGCTAACAAGCTATATTGGATACATTTCACTATTTAATATATTTCAAGGATGTTAACTTGACATTAATTCCACAGGATTTAAACAGATGACATTTATGACTGGCCATTTCCTGGTAGCCTACAGTGTGAACCTACACAAACACAAAGCTCTAAACTTAAAAGTAAAAACTGAACAATTTGTCAAACATCTAATTAGTACCTGCACCCAAAGCAATCCCCAATTATAACAACAAAGTTAATAAAATAGTTGCTGCGTTTTAGCAGTGGAGAAAAAGCAGGCTCCAGTAGCTCAGGAGAGTGTGGTCAGAGAGAATATGCTGCAGAACAGGAAGAAAATAAAATCTAAAGCAGGAGTATTGAGTGAGAGGAGAGAATGTGTGAGCCAGAAGGACAGAGAGATGGGGGGGGGGGGGGGGGGGTGGGGGATAGAGACAGAATCTCATTAACGGTCTGAGGAGTCTTTGGCCTTGGCCTTTAATGTGATGCTATGTCTCTCAGTCTTCGCCAGAAGCTGCCAACTTTCCCCCTCCTTCCCTCCTTCCCTCCCTCCCTCCCTTCCACCCTCACTCTCTCCTCTCTCACCCTGCCTCTTCCCTAGCTCTCTCTGTCTCTCTCTCTCTCTCTCCCTCTCCTTCTATCCCTTGCTTTTTATTACGCTTGCATCTCCTCTCCCCCGGCTGCTCAGTGTCTTTCTCCTGCTCTTCTTGATGCTGTGGAGCATGGTGAGATGGGTATTATTTATTTATGGTCATGCATTGTCTGTGTGCGTGGGCTTAAGTAATATTCATCTGAGCTGTGCCACTATAATACAAAGCCTTATTCCTTCTCATATGCAAGGGATGAAACACAAGCACTGAAGCCTGCTACGGCCCCGAGTCTGAATACCCCCAACTAAAAGTGGAGGGAGTGCGGTGGTGGCGGGAAGGGGGCTCGGCACGCTTTGTTAAGAACTGCAAAGAGGACAAACTCACTCTACCTTTTTTTTTTTTGTTTCTTTTTTACTTACTTTGCTTCTTTCTTTAGGAGTTTTTCTTCTATTTCTTTAAACCCTTTTCTTTTTGCTCATGTACACTCCTTTTCTTCTCTCCAGTGCAGGGCTGCAGGGCAGGTCACCGCTGTAGAAGCTGTGGTGCAGTGAAGCAGAAGAGCTTTGTCCCACTGTAGAAAGCATCTTTTCCCATTAAATCAGGCTGGTATTTTCCATCTGTCCCAAAGCGAGGTTTAATGGCCCGTCGCGTGACTTTTAAATGTATCTGGGGACGTGTGTTTTTTCATCTGCATCCTTCTTTTGGCAAACTTTAATGCTCTTTGCTCTGAGGAGAAAAAAAACACAAGGGACATTTTAAATTCAAATTGAAATTGAAATTAATTTTTGCTAAAAACAAACAAAAATTAGCACACGTATGATCAGTATCTGTTTTCACTTAAACTATAATTGCAAAAAAGAACATATATATATAATTTCTGTTTATTTTTCTGCAGTGGCAGTGCTCCCTACATTAGTGTTTTCCAAGGGTTTTAATTTTAAGTCAATGTCTGTTAGAAAAATTGTTCATGATATCATTTCAGCTCCAGCAGCCAGACAGGCAGAAAACTAGCCGTGGGGCTGATGCTGTTGTAGCTGGAACTTGGTCCCATCTGTGATTTCAGCACTACGTATGTTTCTTCATGACTCTGGCTGTTACTCTGTGTCATGACTCAAATCACTGCCTAACACAGGGAGAGCTCAGGTTAGCTCAGGACTTCATTTATTTTTTACTGTGAGCTTTGACAGTCTGGCCATTTGTCAATTACCGAACACATGAAGCAGAGGCAGCAAACACTAGCTACACCCCAGCTCCTTCCTTGTATAATGCAGGGCCCCTGCCACATTGAGTCTGCAGAAGCAGTCAGTGACTCAGCAGGTGTTGATAGAAGAAGACAAAAAGCAGCATCTACTGGGGATCAGTGATAACGTAAGCTCCTCCTTTAAATATGAACTTAACTGCACAAAACGACGCTGAAAGAAGAAAAACACATCTTGCATCAGCGTTTGTAGGTTACACAAGAGCTGTGACGTCCTCCAGTCAGCAACGCACCATGGAGGTTGACAGTGCTTCTCCCAGCAAAGCCAGCTCTCAGTGTCAGTCACAGCTGCCACAGGGAAACATCCATTTACAGGCGTCAATCTTCCCCACGAAATATGTCCAAAAACCAATGCATGATCTTTTTAAAGACAGATTATATTGTACTTCCTTATATCAAAAAAAAAAAATTCAGTTTGACTTTAAGCCTGACCATCGCTTTTCTTCATCACTGCTCTTCTCTTGAAAAATGCAGATGAGGCAGGGGAAGAGTAAAGGATGACAGCAGTAGAACATAGTTGGGAGCTTGCAATCTGTTGCTGAAGCACCAGTAAATTGGGTGGGGGGAGTGGGGTGGGGGTGGGGTGGGTAGTAAGTGTGGGTGTGAGAGCAGAACAAAGCAAGGGAGGAAAACTAAACTAGATACACTTACGCACACATACACATACACACACACACACACACACACACACACACACACACACACACAAACACACACACATAAGCAACCAAACAAGCCGAGACTAGGAGCTTCTTCTTTTTTGGAATTAGACGGCACTGGATGTCGTTCTAATTTCCTCCTCTCCTCCTCCCTCCATCTTTATCCCTGTTTCTGCCGAGCGAAGCTTAATGATGTCCCTTGTGACAAGTGCTGGTTAACTACTAGCCATCAACACTCGCAGGCACACACACAGACACAGAGAGGCTGTGCACGCTGCTCTGCCACGTACACACACTGCAAACGCTCATACATTCTGGCCAGCAGCTGGTAGCTTTGCCAACTGTGTCCCCCTGACTTGAAGGAGATATGGGAGCAGATGTGACTCTATTCCGCCTGACAGGTCTGGGAGAAGAAAACAAGAGCCTGTAGACTGTATGTGTGTGTGAGAGAGAGAGAGAGCGAGAGAGAGAGAGAGAGTACAAGAGCCTGTTTCCACCCTTTACTCCTCAGAAACATACAATAGATTTGTCTTTGTTTTGTATGACCATGGCAACATCTTCATTCTATGCAGAACACACTGAGCGGCTGCATCCCATTACCCTAGAAATGCCTCTCCCTCTCCTCCGCTGTTTCCTCCTGTCCTTTCTGATGTGTTGCCCCCGCCATCCCCACACTGGAGGAAACACAGTAAGCTGCTTCATTATCTCCTTTGCAGCAGCTTTGTTGGGGACTGAGGAGTGGGGAGGGAAACATGGGACTATCCTTTCAGAAAGCTTTTTCCACTGCCACGCCCAGCTACATTTTAAGTTGACATCCGCAATAATAAAACCCAGAGATTAAAGCTCCCAAGAATATCAGAGGCTAACGATGATCGGCTTAAGAATTTTAGCTGAAATAATTGTTGGTTTTCAGAATTTTTACACGAAAACATTTCTGTGGGCAAGTGTTTAAGCTGCGACACTCTATAGCAAACATATAGTTTGCTATACTGTAGTTTTAATCATAGGGCAGATTCAGACGAGATTTCATGACAACAGCGCTGCGAGGATTAACTGCTAAAATCAAACAACTTGGTCTCTGTTCTGTTCCCTCCCTTTCTTCTGAGAAATTTACAGCTTTGGCATAAAACAATGAGATCTAATCAGTTCCCGCTCTAAAAGGATGATATATGTGCTGCGAGCCTATAGACACACACACACAAAAAAAAAAAACCCCTCCACTTATATTAAAGATGATGCTGTTTATGCCTTCTCAGTTTGTGAATATTAAGCAGCATCACACCAAGCATGATCCAAATCCAATACGCCGTGGAAGCTGCAGTGTGAGGGCACGAGTTTATTTGAGCTGGAGTGATTTATAATGAATTCTTCCCATGAGGCATGAAGCCAAATAAACACACTGTACATGCAAATACTGAATGATCAAGTGATAGTGAAGCATTCCCAGGGGATATTTCGGAGTCGCTGTCATTATCAATCATATTCAGACATTGCACTGCATGTCTTCGCATGTGTGTGTGTGTGTGTGTGTGTGTGTTGTGTGTGTATGTGTGTGTGTGTGTGTGTGTGTGTATGACATATCCGCACAAGCAGTGTTTGTGTGTGCGTTTCAACTACTCCAGAGTTTACTCACTATTTCACAAATCTTTAGGTGAAGGGCTTATCTTCAATCAGGCTCATTTCCTTTATATGGGGATTAGAGGAGAGTAATTAATCTTTAATCTCATCAGATAGGGTGCTCAGCAGTGTTTGCACACTGGAAACTAACATGGTAGATGCAGCCATAAACCACACCAACATACGCACGCACACACACACACACACACACACACACACACACACACACATAGAGTTGGGTGATTAACAAGTAATTTGCATTGTGTGTGCACTAATCTGGGACAAGGCCATAATTATACTTAGACACAATAGCACACAGCACTTGTTGGACGGTTCATTACATGAGTCTTGTGTGAGTCGCTGTCAGTATCCAACACACTAAAACAAAAATATGGTCGTTCTTATGGAAGTCTAACACAGCTTCAGCCATGTAATCGCAGAGCAGGATAGAGCATTAGATGTGCGTTACGGCCTAATCCAGCACGGCACTGGAACTCTTGTCCCTACATTGACGTGGTGACGCTGGTATCTCAGTGCTTTTGGGAAATGAGCATATACTCAGCAGGAACTCTCGCTGGCTGGGTGTGGCTGCCCACAACAAAACGAAAGCAAGGCACCTTCATCTGTCCCAAAGTGAGGTTTAATGGCCCGTCACATGACTTTTAAATGTATCTGGGGATGTGTGGTTTTTTTTTTCGTCTGCATGCTTCTTCTGGTCAACTTCAACTTTTTGCTCTTTTTTTTTTTTTTTATTAGCACAGGTACGGTCAGTATCAGTTTTCACTTAAATTATAATTGCAAAAATTTACATTAGTGTTTTCTAAGGGTCATGAGTTTTTAATATTAGGTCAATGTCTGTTAGAAATACTTGATAACATCATGAAGCCTATAAAGGCAGTTAATCAGAGTAAAAAAATAACTAGAAAAAACGAATAAAAGACGTTTTTTGCATTGATTTACAGGGTCAAATAATAAAAAGTGTATTTTCTCACTTGCTCTTGTGGCTCTGTATCTAGCCATGCAGATAGTTGTGGTTTAATTCGTCCAATTTGTCAATGAGATTTCTCAGTCAACCCAAACACAGTGGAGGTGAATGAAGATCCATTTGTGACACTCTCAGTTCTAAAAACTTCGACCAAGTTAACACTGTCTTTCCAGAAATAGTGACTCACAATAACTCACATCTTTCTGTGAACAGGTAGACACAACACTTCTTGTCACACGTTGATGATTCTGCCCAGATGTTGTGCAGTTGACACTGTTTTTTTTTTTTTTTTTCTCTATTCTGTACCAAAAACTAATTCCAGCGAATTGTTGTTCATTCAATTCAACTAATACAGATCCTGGAAGTGTCTAATCTTGATTTCTGTTTTCTTTTTTTTCTGTAGGTTTGGTAAAGTTTACATTTGTACTGCTGGTATCCTGTTTGAGTGTTATAATTATGTGGATTTATTTTAGTTTTTAACAACTTTTCCATGTACTCCCTGGGACTTGGAGCAGCTGTGGCTATGAACAGATCATCCAATAACTGGGAGGCCGTTGTTCAGTTCAGTCCAAATTTCGACATGTCCTTGGGCAAGATACTGAAGCCAAATTGTGTGAGTGTGTATGTATATCATAGAGAAGCGCTATGTGTGGGAAAAATAGGTGAATGAATGTGGTTTCCATTGTAATTGACACACTTTGAGTGGTTGATAAGAGTAGAAAAGCGCTTTAATTGCAGTCCATTTACCTGTAACATTACTATAAATCGATGATTGTCAGCCAGGGTTAGCACTCGTCATTAAGAGGAAGAATCTCTACGGGAGGGTGTTGATGTAACGGGAGAGAGAGACTGCTGAACTGAATAACCTGTCAGGAGGTCATTGAGAATTGCTGATCTGATGGCACGCACAGTGATTATGCAAAAGCACACAGAACAACACATGAAAGCAGCCGTTGAGCCGTAATACACATCTTCATCAACCATTATTGGCAGCAGATAAAAATCACCACGGCAGCTGCACACACACATTAAAATTACTGATGACAAGGCCTATGATTTCAGTTAGACTTCATAAATTTCTTTTATCATTCATTTTTACCAGTTTTTTCAAGACTTTAAATTTTTTTTGCTTGTGGGGGAGCTCAGGTCTCTTTTGGGAGAGCTAAGCTCCATCTGGCTCCACCGTAATTCGAACACAGCCACAAACAAAATTCCTTTGACCTCTATTATGTATATATGTTTTAGAAAGAGACATCTCAAAATGTAAGTATTGAGTAGTAGTAAGTATTAAGTCACAAAACATGTGTGTATGCAAAGTGTTTTGTTATGATTTCATTTATTTGAACACACTAAAAAGCTGAAAACTCCCAACAAACTGCTTCACTTTGACCTAGAGAGTCATGGGATTAAAATGTTAATATCTAAAGTACTGCTTAATGGTTATACAGTAAACTATAGCACTCAGCATGACTGTTTGTAATGGTTTTGACCTTTTCCTGCTGGTTTCACTGGCTTTAAAGCAGAGCAGTAAATCTGTGATGCAGCACATCTTGGAAAGAGACTAGGACACGATGACATTTGAGTTAATGCACATGACATTTTTTGTAGGATTTTGTCAGAGCGAGCCCTCAAGGTTATCTGAGGTTGTCGTGTTTGTTTGTATTGGCAGAATAATGGTTGACATCAGTCTGCATGTCCGCTGAGTGACTTTAATAGAGGGTTGAAATAACGGTCCATGACATGTACAGTAACCTGATGGCGTGTTTTCTATGCTTGTTTAAAGAGATAAGCCTATATGTCATTGTTGAGTTGTTTTAGCCCACAAAGGTTTTGTGTGGACGAGAGTAATACGTGAAGCAGCTCCCGGTTTGCAAAACCCTTCACACACAAACACACACATGAACAAACACACACACACACACACACACACACACACACACACACCACCTTGTCACAACTCTTTTTAGCTTCCATCTGAAATGAGAACATGCCCTGGGCCGTGCTGGGAGAATGGAAGTCAAAGACAGAAAGAGAAAATAAAGAGAGGGACAGGGAGGGAAATAAAATGAAAGAGAGGAGCCAAAGGGGAGAACAAAGAATGATAAAAGGCCAAAGCAGGAGTGGGAAGGGGGGAGCGAAAGACAGAGAGACGGAGAGAGAGAACAAGACAGGGGCTGTGGATCAGCCTGGAGGGTCAGCGGTGTGAAAGAGTTGTGGTTCATTGTAATGTCTCAACCTCTTCCATCCTGCCACCCCCCCACCCCCAC
>NW_019525432.1:1566613-1570071 GCF_002814215.2 Seriola lalandi dorsalis
CACCCACACCCTCCAGCAGCTATTTAACATGGAAATTGATTTAAACAGAAGCTGAGATATCCGCAGTGGGACCTGAGGACAGGTGCCTCCAGTCAGCAGAGGAGAAGCTAATGAGAGGTGAGAGACCCGAGCAGAGCTAACAAGGAAAGCAGAGAGCACAATGAGATGGGAGAGGAGCAGCAGAAATTAGAGGGAGGGAGCGCGCAATGGGGAAGAAATTGAAGTGAAATTGGAGAGAAATGAGGGAGTCAAAATTTTATAATTTCCAGCTCGAGTTCCCTGCCAACCACGAGATGAGAAATAAATAAATAAATGAGTGAGAAAAGTGTGAGTGTTCGTATGCGAGTCTCTGTGTGTGGGTGTGGAGCTACAGTCTGTGGGTTAGCAATATATTCCAGTCAGGCAGAAGAACTGTTCGTTCATATTTTAAATTTGTGGAAGTAAAGTTGCTGGTGTTATATAGAGTAAAGTAAAAGTCAAGAGCTAAAACAGCTATGCTTTGTATATGAGCCTCTTTGTGTTCACAAAAAGCACTTAGAGATCGATCTTTTGCTACTAGCTAGCCAAATTGAGGAGCTAGCAAGAGCATGATTAAGCTGATGTGATTTACTGTGTCGGTAACATACAAGGTATTAGCTCTATTTGCATATCCAAAAATGGCTTCAGCATTGAATGATTCTGCCGTTATAGCTATCAAATTTAGCCTTGTGTAACATTAATAGCTAAGTTAGCGACACAATGGTTTGTATTTATTTCTAGGGAAGATATAGTGGAAGAAAAATAAAGAATGAAAAGGCGTTGGAGTCAGGTTTTTTCAAGAAGAAACCACGTCTGAGTCAAACAGATGCAGTGCAGGTCAGAGCCAACCTTCCACCAGGAAGAGGCAACAAGCTAGCAGCCATGGACCTGGTGAGGGCTCCACCAGCAGCATCTACCTGCAGCAACAGGTTTTCTTCCTTTTCACTATTGTAACCAGTTCACAAGATACCACTTCTCAGATTAACATAATTAACCATGGTAATTGATTCATATTTAAGGTACGCACAGTAATGAAAGCTCCCACCAAAGCTGGGGGAGAAGTGGACCAGTCTCAGAGCAGTCGACGCAGCAGAAGTGTTCCCAGTCCCATCTGGATCAGAATTTGCTAAATATGTTGGACCTCAAGGTATATTTATTTTGTCATCTTCCAGTGCTTTACACAATTTCCCTGTGAACACTATTGATGATAAAATAATGGGTCTAATGTTTAGTGTATGTATATTTTTTATACAGTTCACAATGGTGGTGGGTCCTGTGAAGTCGAACTTCAGGATGTTCCCCAGAACACAAAAAGAAGGAGGGCATTTAATTCTACACGGTATACGGATAGAATATTCACAGGACATGGCGCATTGTTTTGTATGCAGACATTTTTCACTCCCCTCTGCCCCTCAGTCTGCCTTCACTTTTCACTCTCTGGCTTTTCAAACTGGAAATAAGCACTGTATAAGAGCAGTGGGTTTGCAACACATTTCAAATGGAGCACCATGTAAATGCCTTGTTAGCATGGTCTGAATACAGAAGGACACCTAAGGGGAACACATCTTTGTTGAAATCAATGGATAAAGAGTACAGAAAAAGAATGAAAGAGAATCTGGACTATGTAAAACCTGTGGTAGATGTTCTCCTGCTTACTGCCACAAAAAAATTTTACCAAAAGAGGTCATTATGAGTCAGAGGAGTCGGAGAAAAGGAGGAACTTTCAGGCCACATTCATATTGGAACAAATGAAAACATGATCCAGTAGTGAGGAGAAAAGCAGAAATGCTAAATACACACATAATACCAGACAAAAAGGTATCCTGGAGTGTTTGGCAGAGAAGGTTGTGCATAATATCATCCAACAGGTCAAAGAAAGTGAGACATCCAGTTAATGAAACATGAGAAAAAACAAATTTCTCTGGTCTTGAGATTTTATTAAGCGGGCAGTACATGAGAGTTTCTTACATTTTCAAAAAGCTGTTAGTTAAGACACTGCAGGGGTTAAAAGAAAAGATCATCAACCGTCTAGAGAGATATGAGCAATACGACAGAGCATCCGTAATGAGCAGAACAAATGCAGGTGTTTCTGCACACATAAAGACACACTGCCTGAACCTGCTGCTGACTGATACTGTGAAGTCAGTACCTGAGGCAGCGTGTTTCTTTGTGTGATTAGAGAAGCTATAGGTTCTCCAGGACGGGCTCGTATCTTCACAACACATGGCTTGTAGTGCAGCATGAAATGTACGGAGGTCAGCCAAGTGCTTGGGAAGCTCAGCGACACGAGATGGGCATGAAGTCACTTTGCCTGGACAGGTTACCTGCAGTGCTCTGCGTTCTCGAAGATATTGGTGATGAGAGAGTCGGGAATCGGGGGGAGGTCTGTGAAGGCACAGGGCCTACCTTCCTAATCTGAGCCTTTCAAACACTCACACAGCAACGGCTTTGTAGAAGAGTCGCCTCTTTTTTCATCCACAGAGACCTACGAGTAAAACACCAAGGCAAATGGATTTTGAGGAGAGGAGAGGAAAAGGAAAGGAGGAATGCAAAGCCTGACCACTATATTTCTGAAGCCTTACAAAGAGGTGTTCCATGAACTTTTGCAGTTGCTTTTGTAATACCAGTAAGCAATGCTGCTTGTGAACAGAGTTTTTGCATCGTGAAATTGATCAAGAATCACCTACACACTAGGGGCATGGACAACATGGAGTGCAGACAACACACATACTGCAATGTTTGTATTTGAAAATACAACATGTTAAATGAATCAGACACAAGGCAAGCCTGCACTGGGACAAGAAGAAACAGGAGGCCAGGAGGCCAGAAGGCCAGAAGCTAGCCCACTGGAGCGCAGGTTGGAAGATGGCTGACTCAAATGCAGACTCTAATAACAGCTAACAAGCAGCAACAGGCAACAGGTAACCAAATTCAGGAGGCTGGCACGAAGGAAAACACTACGAAGCAAAAGCAGATGAACTGACAAGAAGATGGTGAAAAAGGTAGCGGAAGGAAGCTCAGGTGATTGTAAATGTGTAACAGGTGAGTACGTGGAAATATGGACAGGAAAACAGTCAGCGGACATCCAGCGGACGGATGGAAAAATGGCAGATCTGGGGAGATGAAGGGGAGAACAAGACTCAAGAGAAGTGAAGAGGGGGCTGGAGACAGGGTCCGAGGGGAACTGGGAAGCCGACTGTGACACACAATGCACATACAGTATTCTTTGAAGGAGATAATGATCACACCACTTAAGTGCAATCTATCATCAAAGCTGTATGCTGCTAACCTTGCCAACACATGCTGAGATTTTCCTGGTGAGTCAAGTTTCAGTTTCTTCTCCTGGAAGGAATTGGCTGAAGGAGGTCAAAGTAGAGGTCACACAGTCTTGACAGATCAAAGCGAGGGAGTGCAGGTTACTGTCCAAACCGCCCCCCCCC
>NW_019525432.1:1570091-1608572 GCF_002814215.2 Seriola lalandi dorsalis
GATATGAGCTGTGACTCACGGGTCCGAACAACTTCTATTAACTTCACACGAAACTCACCTTTCCCTTTTGCAAATTGCTTTGGGCTTCCCACGAATGCCTCTCCAAAATCAGCACCGCTATAAGGGCCGAGACAAGGGGAAGTAACTTCATTATTTTTGATGGAAATCAGACATGACAAAGAAGCATGCAGACATCACAAGCTGGGCCGGTTGGAGCACCATTTGTTATTTCCCCTACTTCGCACCTGAGCTGTCTGCAGATAAAAGAAACGGCTGACTTCAGACCGCTTGAGTCTTATTGATCTCTGCTTGCCATTTGGGGGTAAAAATCCAACATGTGAACATGTGTACTCTCACGTACACGGATGCACGGTTTTGAATATCAGTAGGATTAGTGAAAGGTCTGACTGTCGTGAGCTTTCAGATTGTTAACTGCACTAAAAGACGGCTGAACTGCTCTTTAAATGTGATCTCGCAATTTGATAAATGTATTTAGGAAACATGACAGGTGTGACATTTTCTGGCAATATCCTCCCACACACAGATCTAAAGGCACTCTTCATTCTCTCTCACTTTCTATCATCCTCTCTCTGTCCTTCTATAGAAACTGATACAGACACCCAATGAAGCTGTTCTAACTGTTTGGTTTCTCTGTCTGTCATTAATAAACAACTTAAGAAGTGCTTCCAGTCTCTTTCTTGCACACACACACACACACACACACACAGCTTTGCTCTATCCCACTTGCACTGCAGCATCTAGTAAGTCTTCCATGGCAACCATTTCAAAAGTAAGATTCATCCACTTTATATAGCTGGCCTAGTTTGTCTACTCCAGCCCCCGCTGAGCACTGCCATCCATGATGACAACTGGGCCCTATGCAGACGACACGGCACAGGAGAGGGGGGACAAAATCCCTATGCAAACACCAACATTTAGTCTTGAAAGTTTTGTGTTCTACTTAAATAAAGCCTTAAAGAGACCTAAATAAAAGAGAGAGAGATCGAGAGAGAGAGGACTATTTTACTGTGGAAAAAAAAAAAGAAAACACATGTGAGTGCCGAAGTTGCAAAATGGCCCATGAAGAAGTGCTGTTCCAATAAGAAAACTGAGCATGGGCAGATTATGAGACAATGGGCCCTGGGCACAGATAATGAAAAAGACTTTTCACCACCTACACAGGAGCAAGACATCCAAACTGAAGAAAAAGACACGAAAACGAGTGCACGGCCTTGTGCGTCTCTTTGTAGCCATTTAGTATCTGTTCATGGTTGATTTATGTGTCTTTGTAGTTTCTTTGCATCTCTTTGTATGTCTTTTTGTGGTCGTTTTAAATCTCTGGCTCTGTTCAGACGTGGCATAAACGTGCGTCTGGGGTGATCTGATCACAAGTGCACGTCAGTTCACACCCGGCATTAGAATTACAAACGTCTCCACGTCTCTACTGACCACTTGTGATCGGATCTCACGTCCCTGCTCTATATGCAAATACTATATACGTATGCAATGTTGTTTTTAGCCAATCAGACTGTGACACAAGGGTCTGTTGTCAATGTGTTTGAGTGAGTGAGCGAGCGAGCGATAGAGAGAGAGAGAGAGAGAGAGAGCTCTGCAATGATATAAAATGTTTTATCCATCTGAAATATTAAAATATTTTTGGTTCACTATGAAACTGTGTTGGGACTAATCAGACTGTGGGAGAGGACGTCAGTAGAAGACACGGCCCTTCAATGTGACCCAGGACACATTCGCGTTCACACTGCTAAAAGAGCGAGTCCACGTGACCCAGACCACGGATTAAATGCGTCTCGGGTGCGTTCACACCTGCACACAGCCGACCACTTGTGATCAGATCACCTGAGACGGATGTTAATACCAGGTCTTAACAGGGCCTCTGTGGTCATTCTGTGTTAACGGCCAGTGGGGCTCATGTTAAGAGCCATCAACACTTCAGATTTGTTGTTTCAGCAGCCGCTCATTGTAACGTATGCATTGTTATCCTTAACTCACTTAGCCTAGAATTGGACACTGCGCTGACAACAGGTGAAAGTATCTCATGCTGACTTGTGAATTTGTCACATTGTGACAGTCACCTGAGGCCAATTGTGAATGGTTGTTAAATCTCCTGGGAAGGGATGAGAGGACAGCATTGTAGATGGGGGGGGGGGGGGGGGGGGGGGTCGTTGGCCTGTTGTACTTTAACGTCATTACAACAGCCAGGAGCACAAACAAGCCGAGTGACATCTATGGCCTTGATAACGACCCCACAGAGGTTAAATACCCGAGTCTCCTCAGAGGTGAAACGTCTTCCAGTTTCATTCAGCTCTTCTTGAAAAACAATGACCTGGATGACTGAGAACCTTCACCAACAAATTCTAACCTGCTTCCTTTTTTTTTCCCCTCATGTGAAAGTTTTGAAGTGCTGAGTGAATAAAGATATGCAACACTGACATACAGTGTAAAATACATTTTAATGGGTCCTTCAACCTTCAGAAATTCACCTGATGAATACAGGAGAAAATGAATTTCACGTGATGAAAAGTAAAAAAATAAAGTAAGTACAAGTGATCGACAGTTGGTGGGATCTATTGAGTTCGTATTGTTAGAAAGGGGTTAGCTTTTTCAAACAGAACAGTCATTTCTCAAGGAAAGTACACTTCATCATTCACTTAATCTGATGTGAGTCTAAATCACCAAAATCAGAGAGACATGGTTTTCACTGGGCAATGTCTGAGCACTATAGTTTTTAGCCAGTGTAATGTATACCTGTTAATACCCGCCTACATGATGAGAAAAATGTAGAACGACTCTAAAAACACTTCAGCCACATGACTTCCATTTGCACCCTTGAAGTCTTTTTTTTTATCTATACTGTGTGAACGCGAGAGTGAACAGAGCGTTTACTTTAGTAAGCATTCCTATACATCTTCAAAGCCTCCTTTGCAATTCCCCTGGGAGATCAAGGACACTCGGGGGTCATCTCACCCCAATTTAAGCACAAGAAGTCACTTTGATTATTGCCTCTCCTGACGAAAAGGCAGCTGATGTGTATCTGGCGGAGGCTGATTGTCACCATCTTCCCAGGCGTCAGCACGCCATGTTCCTCTGATGGTGTGAATCCGTCAGGACGAGAAGATGCAATCCAGCTGTCCACCGTATCTGCCCGCAGCATCTCCACCTCTTAACACACTCGCAGCATTTTAACACATCCACCTCCACACTCTGTAACCCACCCACTGCCAAAAAAAAGAGACAAGACAGCTCCGGCCTCCTGTCTCTCACCTTACTCCATCTATTCTCCCACGTTGCGTTATGTGAACGCGCCATGCCAGTTGACTGCAAGGAGGTGGGCAGAAACGGCAGACTATGTTGCAAGGGAAGCTGCAGCCAAGAGGAAACATCACAGATGACTGATACTCTGCTCACTCATATTCAAGTCTACTTTTATTGATCATTGCCCAGTAACATTTACTTTCTTTTCCACCCTTACACTCTTGACAGTTCATCGATTCAAACAAAGGAGACGGATTCCACACTATCACTTATCTTTCATTAGATTATAGGAGACACAGAAATCGTTATTTTAGACATAAAGGCTGAAAAATGATCTGTTTTGGATATGGCCCGTTGACATTTCATCTCAAATGAGGGTTTCTAATGTTCTATCCTCTAAGCTGCTAGCTTTTTCAATAAGCTAAATGGAGCCTCTGACTTGGCTAATGCTGCCTCTGACCAGCAGATCGGGACAGAGAAATTTGTTTTTAATACAGGAAAGTACAGTTTTGACCTCTAAATGTAACTCAGCACCACAGGCAGCTGTAATATCATCAGTGATAATGGCAGAAAATAGAGGGGAATCAAATCAACAGAGGCATGATGGATGGATGGATAGATAGAGGGAAGTTAGTAATGTCTGTCTTCACCCGCTGTCCCTTTTCTCACATGCAGCTCCCCCAACGGCTCCATCTCGCTGAATTATCATACTTGGATGCTGAACCGCCGAGAACAGGCCAGCATTGGTTATGAAAGTGTTGCACATTTGCAATGAGGGTACATGCGTGTACATGCAAATAGGCCGCTGCTGCATTAGCATTTGATATCCTCAGGGCTACACAGGCAGTGCAACGCCAAGATGTGGCAGCGTGTGTGTGTGTGTGTGTGTGTGTGTGTGTGTGTGTGTGTGTGTGTGTGTGTATTATGTGTGTGAGCTCGCAGTGAACTCGACCACAGTGAGATACTGATCCGCACTCTGTGGGCATCTTTAACTTGCGAGCACTGAGTCTAATTTCACGCGGCAATAAGGCATGGATGCTAAACAGCGCGCTGCCAGAATCTTAAAATAAATAAATAAATAAATAAATAAATAAATAAATAAAATACTTGAAATGCAGATGTCACGACGATTCTCCTCCTCCTCGAATACAGCTTGCCTTGCAAAAAGTAAAGAGCTCGCTTCACATCTAATTCAAGGGTTAATAGAAATTAAAAACAATTTCACAGCTTACTATAACAGGAGTTCTCATTTTATGGTAAATTAGACTGTAACAATTACATTTGTTGGAAGAGGGGGGTGGTCTGCGGAAACTGTGTACAGCGGCATGTGATCAGCAACGGCTTCAAGTGGGTGTACTCGTGGCTAGAAAATAATTACACAAGGATAACGAACAGTAATTCAATTTTGACATGAAATGGAGAAACTGTAAAAAAAAAAAAAAAAAAAAAAAAATAGTCCACGTAATATGAGAACTGTTTGTCAGTCTCTGGTTATTCTGGATCTCCACTGGGCTGAACGTCTTCGTTGACCAGCTGCGAGTCTCAGTCCGGGAGTCTGAGCCAGCTCCCCCCCCCGGCACTAAATCAGCTGGCTCCTGTGGGTCACTTGGCAGCTGGCCACCACAACCCACCCGCCACCCATCCCCGCCCCCCTTTCCTGCCAGGAACAGAACTGGGCTTTGGGCCACTCCTTTTCAACTGGGGCGCCCCAAGAGCTTCGTCCGACCACCTCCTTCATGCTGAGCTGCTCCCGTGCACGGCTTCACTACAGAGGAGAGAGAAAGCACATGGGGTGGGGGGGTGGGATCGGGGTCGTCATGAGCAGACATGTTAACACACACAACACTGGTTCATGCTTTACAGTCATTTCAGGACAGATGGGAGGTGGTGCTTAGACCAACAACTACTTCACTTTTTCTTTTAATTTTAATTTCATTTTTTTTTTTTTTTTTTTAAGTAGGAGCTGGAATAATTAAAGGTCATTTTCCTGCCAAGCAGCACAGCTCTTCTAACAATTGATAAGCAACATTTTAACTAAGTCAGACATAATTACTGGCAAGACTTGCGACTGTGGGTTAGTGCATTAACACTCAATCACCAGCTAATGCGATCACAGACGTACCTACAACATAGCAGCAAATGAAAACAAAAAGGCCCAGACAAAAAAATATTTCATAAATCAACGTTTCTGTAAAGTCTGAACGGCAGCAGCAAATATTTTTTCTTCATTAAAAAAACACTCAAATGTTGCTCTGAGGGACTCACAAAGTCTGAACCAGCTGCTGCAAACCAGCTGTTGTGTTGCTTTGTCATCACAAAGAAGCAGGATTTCATTTTCTAACATGTCAGAAAACTGGCGGTTAGTGGCGTTGAACACAATCTTCAAACAAGCGAGTGACCTTTCTGTCAAGGCACATCTCAAACAACGCCCTCAGACGGCTTTGTTATCCGACTTCCCTCAACTAAAATGCCAATGACAGTTATGGTTCTCAAAGTCTGACCACCAAGCATTACTTTGCCAAGCATTCATTTAACTTTTTCCTGCCTTCAAGGCATTGACGGGACATCATGAGAAATCCCTCTGACACCTCTCTCTCCTCCTGCTGGTTCCATTTCGGGAATCGCCAGAGTCCTCTGCCGCTGCCGTTTTCCTTCTGTCAGAGAAGCCCTGAGCTTACGGATCCTCATTAGTCACTTTCCCTGAGACCACGCTGACACCGGCGTCGCATTCTCCCTCACTCAGACTCGCTGAAGGCTAGTGCGGCCACACACCAATTCACAGACACTGTCAAAAGCACGGCGACTTAACAGGAGCCGGGCAATCATCAGAATCAACCAAGCTTTCAAATGCTGTGAATATCATGAACGTGCTGCTGCTGCTGCTGCATAATGTTACATGGGCTAAATAGGCCGAGAGGCATCTGAAGCAAAGTTTCCTGCACAATGGTATTTGGGGAGAAATGGGAAAAAGTTAAAAAAAGAAAAAAAGGACCATACCAGGGTTTGAATGTTTTAGACCATTAGCTACAAATTGTGGATACTTTAGAGGGAAATGCCTAATCCATCACAGGGGGAAATTCGTCAGGTTTATTTTTAGTTAGCGTTGCACGCACGGTCTAAAAACTAGTTAGTAGTGCTTTGAGCTGCAAAAAGAATCACATCACTGAGGTTTTATTCAAAAACAAACAAACAAACAAACAGCTATCCTAATGACATCTTTGACATTTTGGGAGATGCATATATTTACTTTCTTGAGTTAGATGAGAAGATCTTCGACTCTCATGTCAGTACAGTAAATATGAAGCTTCATCCAGCAGCTGGTTAGCTTAGCATAAAGATTAGAACCAGGAGAACACATCTAGCCTGGCAAGTCACTTTACTAGGTGTTAACCCCTGTAAAAAAACAGCATTATTTCCTTGTTACACTTTGGTGTTTGTACAGTAAGAAGATTTTGTTACCCATGACAGAGCCAGGCTAGCTTCTTCTCCATTTCCAATCTTTATGCTTAACTAAGAGAAGCTAACCGGTAGCATCACATTCACTGTAAATTACTCAAAAATGTGAATAAGCTTTCCCAAAATGTCGTACTCTTCAGACTTTGAGCTCCCAGGTGTCTGAGTGTCCATGAACGCACCAATAGGGAAAGATTACAAAGAAAAAAAACTCGGCTTTCTACAAAAGCAATGAAGCCTTGACAAAAACAATAAAGAAGCTGGATTGGCTCTCTGTGATGGATTACACATTTCATGCAGGTTTCAAGTCTATGCAAGATGATTTTTTATATTGTATAAACATGAATGGATACCAATGGCTGCCTGGAAGGTAGAAAAATCAATCTAAAAGACTGGCTGTATGGGTAGAGGTAACGGAAATGGAGTGTGTATATAATGGCTTAAAGCATGCAAAAACCAGCAGTACGGTCCTTTAAAATGGGTTATTAAAAAAAAAAAAAAAAAAAAAAAAAAAAAAAGAATAGCAGTGGTGCAGCGTTGGACCAACCTGAGGTCTGTATGGTCTCACTTCAGCGGACTGTCAGTCTCCCAGCACTCTGACCGATAGCTGTGCCTGAAGGAAGGACAAACCCCAAATCAATACCTTGTCTAAAAACACAGAGAAATTTGAGACAGAGATCATGCAATGTCTACAGGAGAAGATATGCTCATGCAACTCAAGCTTTCTTTTTTGGATTAACTTTGTACAGGCAGAACCTTTTAAATATTACAGTAAGCAACCAAATAAAAAGTAACAGCAGCTCAACTGTACAGAAGATATTGACATAGATTTGGCTTTGTTCATTTTAGCAAGAGTTGCATTAACACTATTCTAACATATTTTGTTAGTACACAGAACAGTTATTTTGGTACATAAAATCCACTACTGTCAGATATTGGAAGTTACGTTTTTCTTACTTTTGAGTCGATTCTTTTTTGTTGCCATGACTGTAATAGTATTTTAAGAAACTACGCATTTACCAGCAAGTTTATGTCAATGGATAAACACACTACGAAATTAAACATTTAGGGTTAGGTTACCTTTACAGTGGAGTTCTCTAGGTTATAACCATCCTCTCCATTGCACTGCCATTACTCTGTACTAAAGTAGCCATCGCGCCAGCGTCATTCATGACAATGAAGCCTAGACCTGAATGGTGGTTTGAATTCAGTTAATTTTCAGATGCTATAAAAGCAATTCTCATTAACGATTACGACCACAGGTAAGAGGATTGAAAAAGTCTTATACATACCCAGGCATTCAATGCTTTAGAACTCTATACACATTAGGAAGCTATCCAGGTTATTTTAGAGGTCTTACCTCTGGGTCCTTTTTAAAAAGTATAGAAAGAGAGAGAAAGAATAAGTTGTGCTCTTTTGATAATCAATCAAGACATCATTTAGTAGGGTTAAATTCTTCAGACGTCAATACATTCATTTAGATTTAAAATGCGATTTTGAATGAGAAACAAAGGAAAACACCTACATCTGACTGCTGAAGGTTGTTTAAAAAAGGCCATTTCAGAATTTTACTAGGACAGGAAACAAATAAAGCAAGTTAAGTTTCATAAAAAACAAACTAAGCTTTATTGACAAACTGCTGCAAAACATCTTTTGGACAGATTTAGTAACCTATTTAGGCAAGCTTACACATGTAGCATAATGCATTTTATGGAGAGGGTACAGATACTAGTGGCAGAATAAGTACAGTTAGGATGTTTTAAAATATGTACAAGAGTTCGGATTGAGCTGCAGGATCCCTTCTCTGTAGAAAGAGAAGACCCATGTGGAGATTTTTGTCCCAATCCTTCTTTGAGTACTTTGAGCATGCAGTTTATAGAGAATCAGATCACAAAATGAAGACCTGAACTGTTTTTAGCATAACAGGAGGCCATTTCTCGGCCGTGTTCTCATTAAACAAACATTTTGTCTTCAGAGTCTTAAAATGAATTTTTAACAAGTAAAACAAATTGAGGATATGAGGACAGTCCATCTCAACAGTGTCTATTAGGGCTATATTTCAAAACTCTAAGTACAATGACAAATATTGCTGCCTAAGTCTAAATGGACAACGTTTTAGAACTATTTAAAAACAAACCATCATCAAGAATGAATTGTACTGATTCCATTAACATTGATTCTTTAACCTTCACTTAATTTAAGATCGTTTTTTTGTTTCTATATTACATAATTGAAAGTTTAAAAGGTCTTTTATTTGGCTATATTAACAGAATTTTGAAATGTAGCCTAAATGGGAATCTGCAACTGACCCTCGACAGATTCTTTGTATTTAAAAACAATTAAAATGGATTCCTTAGACAAGTGTGTAATGAGCCACTAATTCCACTAGAAATGATTACTTCCAAACAGTTAAAGAAATGAACGATCAACAATGCAAAAAAGCCAGAGGGGGGTAAAAAGGGTCAGAGAAAAAAAAAATCCAGCAACATAAACAAAAATTCAAATGAAAAAGAACAAAAAAAAGGACGCCAACTTCTCGTCTCTAACCCATCTAAAAGCCGCTTTGGTTGGTTGGTTGGTTGGTTGGTTGGTTGGTTGGTTGGAGCAACAAAGTAGGGGTGGGGGAGGGGGGTTTGCGGTCAAATCTCAAAAACCAGTTCAGATTTTCAGTTCCGAATTTGCTCTCTCGTATAAAGTCCGGTGTAGGAAAAGACCAAACCAAAGACAAAACGGACAATTACTTTTGTCGGGCTGCTTAAAGCAAGAGCTGCCGTGGTAGACAGGCGGTAGTCAGGGCGACACGTTAAGGGTGGCGAGTCCGCTTCAGTACTGTCGGTATGGGTGCTCCCGGTAAGGCGTCTTGGCACCTCTGGAGGGGGGAGGGGCCTTCCCTGGGCCTAATTGCTGGGTCCCGTTCCAGTCATCCTGGCCTGGAGAGGACAGAAAAACAAACAAACATATGATTCAATATGGATTCAAACCTCCTCAAGATTTAGTACAGACAAAAAAATGTACTAGCAGGCTTTAAAGCCCAGTGGAAACAAACAAAAATCACATTTACATTGAGTGTTTAAATGTTGTGCAACAGCACTAAACAGTTAGCAGGGCTATGCTTTGTGCTGCCTGCATGATAGCACAAACAAAACGGGGACCCACTCGTTAAAACATTATGAGTGGTTCAAAACTCCACAAGGAGCATTAGAGTTACCAGTTATTGGCTTTAACTCTAAAATCTGGTTGCTCTTTAATCCTGCTCCAATGGAAAGTCACACATTGGGGCACACCAATATTTTTTGCCTCAGTTTAATTTGACAACTTCAGGGTAGTAAAGACAAGCAACCACCAACCAACCAGTAAATGTAAATTCACTCATAGCACCAAGCAAGTTTTTGGTCGTATTCTTAGCAGACTTTTTATATTCAGCAGCTTCCTAACAGTATAAATTGGCTCATGTTCGTTGACAGCGAAAAAAATAATTTTCTTACCATATGACTCATATGAGTCTGTGGTCTCTCCGTGTCCGTAGTCGTAGTATTCTGGCTCTCTGATGGTCAGAAAACAGGGGGAGAAGAAGAAAAATCACTTTTAATCTTCGAAAAACATCAAGTAGCTGCTGACTGTAATGTCTAGGGGGATGATAATTGGCTTCCACGAATAAGATCAAAGCTTGGCTCTCTAGCATGGAACATCTGAGTCCCAGCTGCCATCCGAACCATGAAACATGAAGCACCATCAATGCCGAGTTTGTGCAGAGTGGCTAAAAAGTATTTCTGTTGCACTCAAATCCCATCTCGAGCGAAACTAGCAACTAGGCGATGTGTGTGCACTTTGTGAGAAGCAGGTGAAAACCAAAGAGACATCTGATTCACTCACGCCTGCGGCTGACTGTAATAGCTGTCGTATGACTCGTAGGCCGCGTCTGTGTAGCTCTCATCGTAGCCCTGAAGAGGGAAGGAAACAGAGAAACAGAGTGAGATTTAAGGAGAGGCTTATTCATGAATCATGAATGTCAAGATGTCCCCAAAGTACTACACAAGTACTACAGCAGACACACTCTCCCCCTTATGTTTCGAGCATCTGAAATCACTTATTCCTGCGATGATGGACGAGCAGCTAACAGGGTGCCCAAAACTATCATGGAGACGGGTGTTGAAGAGGTCAGACTGAGCTACATCAACCTCAGAGCATCATATTGTGACAGGAAAACTCATCTTTTGGCTGTTAAACCACATATTCCTTGAATGTTTTATCATTTCTAATGGCTACCATATTAAAATTACAGGTTTAAAGAGATATGTTACTCTGCATAATAACAGTAACCTATAATATAACTGAGCTGAGGAGAGCAACATACAAATTAAATGGATAAATGAAAACTACCCTCCATTGGCAGTTTTACTTACATATTCGTCGTAGCTCTCTGGGGCTGTAGCAGGGGTGTGCTGGTGGGGCGGTGGAGGCGCCATCCTCTGTGGAGGTCCGGCAGCTGGGGGCCTGGCGCGGGGTGCCGCAGCTCCCCTGGAGGGTGCTGCGGGGAGTCCTCCTCGGCCTCCTGGTGCACCCCTCACTGCGCCACCCCTGCCTGGGCCGCCTCGAGTCACACCTCCCCTGGCAGAAGCGCCGCGAGGAGGCATCCCCCTTCCCCTGGAGAAAAGAACACAGAGTTATCACTGTAGTCTTCTTCTAAAAAGGAACAGTTTGATATCATGGGAAATTGATGGGAAAAACACACAAGTTAGATGAGAACAGTGGCACCACTCTCATATCTGCATACTACATTAGTTAGCTTAGCATGTAGACAAAGGGGAAAATGCATACCTGCAGCCAGTTAACATAGTTTAGCATAAATACTAGAGAAACAGGAAAACAGCTAGCCCGGTGCTGCTAAAGCTAACAAATTAACAGGTTATATCTTGTTTGTTTAAGTAATGTGTTAGTTGGTGAGCTGTAAAAGGTGCCAGTAGAACCAAGCTAGCCGTTTCCCTCGTTTCCAGTCTTTATGCTAAGCTATGCTAACAGGCTTCTGGCTCCAGCTGTGTATTTACCGTACGACATGACAGTGGAATTGATTAACTATTGTACACCTTGTCACATTTTTAACAGAAAAATTAGCAAGAACTGACAATCTTTGAGCAGCCATTGGTTTAGATCTGTTGTTATTCCTTTAACTTGCTGTGTGAATTTCATTAATGCACAGATACAGGCTACGTCCACACTAATAACTAAACTCATACATACATGACCATTCATGTACACTGGGCATGTGCGAGCAAGCGTAAACAAATACTATGAACTAAAGACAGCTGCAGTGATAAAACGCTTGTATTTAATTTTTCCATGTCGTATTCACCACTGGTAGTCAAGGCTAATCAGACCAATCAGGGAGCGTCGGGGGGCGTGTATGTCATCGCTTCCACAGGTCTGTGCACGTCCATACAACAACATCATAGGAAAAACGTAGCCAAAGAGATGCGTTTTAAAATAAAAAAAAATAGTATTTTGGACGTTGCCATGGTAGTAGTGGAACAGCAGGGTCTGTGTGTTACCTCGGTGACCCAGCAGCTGTTATGTGAGAATCCCTGTAAGTGTGTGCGTGCACCTCCCTCACCTGTGTGCTCCAGCAGGGGGGACTCCGCGGCCCCTGACCGGCATGCCCCCTCGGCCTCGGGCTCCGTGCTCCTGGCCTCCGTTCAGGTAGCTCATTTCCATGAACTGCTCTTGGCAGATATCATCCATCATATCCTGCACGCACCCACAAAGGAGAGGAAAATAAAAACAGAGAGAGAGAGGATGAGAAACAAGAGCACATGACATGGGAACAGTGAAGCCACGCAGATGAAAGAGAGAAAAGAAGAAAAAGAGGCAGCATGGAAGAAAGGGTGATGAATAAAACAGTGAAACACAATTACAGAGCTGCTCAAAACACGGCATCTTCCTAATGGCTAACAGAGCAAGTGGAAGAAGAAGTCTCAGCACCAGTGAGTCAGAGTGTGAAGAGAGAAGGGGGGTCGTGGATGTGGGAGGTTGGAGCCCATCCATCCACACTCCCTGGCTTCCTGTGCCTCTCCATCATGCACAAAATGTAAATCACTTCTCCCTGCACTTCTTGACAAGCCTGCTACGACTGCATCAACAGTTACCTCACTCTATCCGCAAAAAACAATAAGTTGGGGTGGATTACTGTGGCTGCCTGCCTGAGTAGCACAAATCCCGCAACACAATCCGCCGCCTTTCTTCGGGGAGCAATCGCAGGAGCTGCACTGTGACCCAATCAATTCTTTTTCATAAATCAGTCCCTGGACTTGGAATAGTGATGGAGCTCTAATGATGGTGAAAAGGAGGTGGAGGGAAAAAAAATGCAGATAGCAGAATATGCTGCACATACTGCAGCTTTCAATTTTTCTGCAGCAAAAGCAGGAAAACACAAACCATTTTTCTGATTACAAATTCATCTCAGGCCAGGAGCAGAGCGACTGCAGCTGCATTTAACAAGGTGACATGTCTGTACCCACCAAGGTATTTAGATCAATGAGGTTTCTTTAGATGTAGATAATGTTTTTTTTAAAGTGTCGGTGTCGAGAAAACTAACAAGCAATGCAACTCATCCACACAGGCTCTGATTTTGCACATACATTAGTTGACATACAGGCACACAGATATGAAGAGGATGAGGAAGAACAAAAGAGTAAGAGCCTGTAGAAGAAAAACTGAGAAGTGCAGGTGATACATAAAACATTTCTCCAACAAATCACATCCACCCATCTACTGAGAAGCTGAGTCATTTATTAAAATATGTCTCGCTTCCAAATTACTGACGTCAGGCCTGAGATAACAGCCTCGAATCGTAAAGGCGGGTTCTGCTTTTTACATAAGATAGCAAAACCCGACACCGCAGCTGGTTCATCAGCCCATTCATCTCGCCTCTGATCCAAATTATTCTTTCTTTTAAAAGAACCGTCCACACTAATTAAAAAATGTAAGGCTTCTCACAAGCCCCTGGGCCTGTTGGCCTGCTCTGGCAAGAGCCTTTGTTAGAGCACTATGGGCTTCAGCTGGGCTTGACAGCAGACCGGGCATGCCCACGCTCAAGAAACCTCGCAGCATAAAACCAATAAAGCGAGTGTAGGCCGCGCAGGGTGAATATGCCCACATATCTGTCTAGGGGCTCTACATCTCCTGGCTGATTCCCCACAGTCCCAGAAGAATGAGACTCAGGTAAAGAAACAGTGCCGGAAAGACAGACAGACGTGCAGGCAAGTCACGTCTGCCTCTTTTAAAACAGATCCCGCTGTATTGCTGTTAAGAAGACCCGTCATTATACCGGCTTATCTTGTTCATACCGAACCAAATGAAGCTGGCATATTGGCACGCCAGTGGTCAGAGGTATGACATGTAACAACAGCGTCAGCATCCTGTCCCGCCATGCTGGCTCTCCCCTTTTTAAACAGATGGTGATCCAGCTTTGTGACTACCTTTGGTGGCGGCTAATTGCTGGAAAAACACCCCCCCCCCGCTCTCATTCCATGTTCATAGCTTACATACAGAACTGCGAGGCGGAATAACGGCACAACAGTCCCAACCTTGAACAGGCAGTGTGAAAGGGGCTGCTGAAGGCAACCCAATTCCTTCTCTAAGGCTGATTGCTGTACGTGCCTGGACTTTGCCATCAGGTCTGTTTGTTCCAGGTAAACACCCACTCCATCTCCTCCATCTGTCCTACTGTGCGCCCCCCCCCCTCAAAAAAAATCTTTGCTAACTCACACACTGTGACTGCTCACCTTTCTGAAAAGCACACCCTCAGTCAGTCAGTAACCCAAAAATAATTTCAGCAGGGCTGCTCTCACTGACGGAGTACTCCACTTTCAGTTCCCTAATGTTCCCCAGCAATTAGACTTGTCACTGTTGTGTGAGTTTGAGTATGAAATAGTGTTCTGTTGTTAAATTAAAACTGTAACAAGAAAACTGTATTGTGCAAGAAATCTTCTCTGCAGGTGGAAAAACTCTGACTTTACAAACTAAACAGAAATGTGGCTTTTGTGTTGGGGCTGAAATTAGTGAAATGTGACATGTCACTAATCGTGTAAAGATACCAAATATTTCACAATTCTGTTTTTTCCTCATGCAACGAATCAATCATTTGGAGGGTTTCAGCTGCTGATTGGACAAAACAAGATGCAGAACTTTAGGCTTCAGGAGATTGTAAGTTTGATACCCAATAGTGAAAACAATAGCTAGCTGCAGCCCTAGTTTCATTTATAGGGTGACGCTGTCAACTCATCTGTTAGCAGACTGACAATTTGCTGTTACATTTCTCTGCACTGAGCAGGCAGGCAAATAAACTGGAGAATAAAAAGACACAAACAAGTCATTAGCAACATCATACTCACAGGAAACAGGAACTTCTTGACCTCCTCCATGGCGTGGGCCATGCGCAGGTAGGCCTCGGGCACGGGGGCAAACACCTCGATGAACACGTGCAGCTCCATAGACAAGTGCGCGTACTTGGGCTCGCCGCCTTTCCTTAGCCCCTCCTCCTGAAACAAGGGCACAGGAGTATCCGCGAGTCAAAGAGAGCACACGGCTAACTCAGAGATTAAATGAATTATGCAAGAAGTAATCTCATTTCATCCACCTCAGAGGGCATCGGGCATAGGTGTGGTATTCCCTGTCTTTATGAAGTTTAATAACCACATCAGACTGGCAGATAACAGGTTTAGTGGGCTATCCTGAAGGTTCCTGGAACAGATGTGCGGTGCGTGGATGCCCTTGGCGTTACATTTAGGTTCAACCAAGCTATCCTGCAAGTTGACGCCATCTGGGCTCACTGCCTGCCACCCTTCTCAAGTACAGGCCAGATGTGTTACGGCTTTAAGTATGCTTCTCACAGGTGTGTAACACCAGATGCGTGCGTGTGTGTGTGTGTGTGTGTGTGTGTGTGTGTGTGTGTGTGTGTGTGTGTGTGTGTGTGTGGGTGTGTTGTACCTTGGCTTTGTCTCTCATGGATCCCTTGCCGAGCACAGAGATCTTGGCTCCAGTCTCTTCCTGAAGACGTTTGATTGTATTGCCCTGAGGTCCCAAAATCTTCCCCACGAAATTGAACTAATAACAAAACAAAGCGGAACAAAATTAGTGTGACAATCACAGCAGAGGCGAGTTTAACGCCGAGAGAGTGAAGGCACAATCACTGGCCGGGGTCGTGTTGTGCATACTGGAACCTTTAAGTAGTAGATTTACCAGAGAGGGTCAATATGAGCCCTGGAGTGACTTACTATTCACTACAATCGTCCGAGCACTGAGCCAGAACCAACTTGTGATCAAAAGCTGCAATTTTTACCTCCTCAATCTTTGAACAACGTAATTACTGTGTGTATGATGTGTCCTACAATTAGCTGTCACTGCCAAACACATTTAGCAAAAAAGAAAAAACAAAATGCCCCCGAGGAAGCAATTCCTCCCGGAGTTGCAAAAGTGGCTGTTGCAATCTGAATACGCTCATTAGCTTTGTCGTTCCTGACACAGCGGAGTGATGTACAAATTAAACCTTAAGTCTGGGAGATCAGACGGCTGTGTTACCCCAACAGACCAGACTCCTACATCATATTGATCTGATGCTCGGGACGGGGCAGCGCATATGGATCTTACTTTAGTTCGTTATTTCAGTTGAGGCTGTGTTGTCTATCAGCTTTTATTAACGTCGGGAAGTAAACAGGATCCTAACAGTTACGCAACACAATATAAACTTGTCAATCATAAACCATCATCCTTAAGTCAATGATGTGGATCAATGCACCTGAAGTTATATGATAAAGAAAAGTAAGACTGAACAGAAGAGGGGATCCAATCTCCTGAATGACACTGAAATATAAAGCTATCCTAACCATAGTAATGTTAACATTTTGATCCTTTCAGTGATATTTTAAAACATGCCGGTATCAGCTGTAATTATACTCTGGAGCTTAAAGATCGAGGTTGAGAGGAGTAATTTGAGTCTCCCAAGTAACCCCATGGCTTTGTATAATTGAAACCCGGCTGCAGGATAAATTAAATCAAGAGGGGTTCACACTGAAAACGAGGACAGAGGAGGAAGGAGAGGGAAGAAAAGAAAAAACAGGGGCAAAGAAAGCTCACCTTCGGGTACTGTTTGACAGGTATGAGAACTCGCTCCTTAAGTTTGATGTTCTTTGTTGTGAAAAGGTCCAGGTATGCTTCTGCCTCCTTTTTAGTCTCGCCTTTCTGGATTCTATCAATTTCTAGAAGGGGAGAGGGATTGTTTTAGGCAAAGTGTTCATGCAATCAGACAGGATTCAAAGTGACAAAGCACATTATCATCATGAGGTGGATTTATGTGCACTTACATTACCCAAGTAAGCAGCGATTTTGGTGATTTGCAGTTAAAGCTGTGGAACTGTCTGCGTGAACACGAGACTAACCTGGTTGAAACTTTACATCTTCAGACACAGATTTAACAGATGAATCTCAGACATCGTAAAATAAATATTCACTTCTTTTTTTTATTTAACATAAACATCCTGAATTCTTTTGACTCACAAATCACCAAATCAATGTTAAGTGACTGCCAAACAACACTGCTTACAGATGAATAAAAGATGATAATTGAGTGTTTGTGATGCGTTTCATTTGCACTTTCTTGTGCTGAATGAAGAGTTTGTTGATTCAGCCATTAAAGCGACTATTGTGACAATTGATAGAATTATTTCAGCCATTTTTCAAGCAAAAAAAATTACAAACATCCACTGGTTGCAGCTTCCTCAGTATGGAGGTTTGTTGTAAACTGAATATCTGGATTTTTAACTACTAAGTGGACAAAACAAGATATTTGAACACACCGCTTTGATGTGAGGAGTTGTAATCTCACCATTTTGCCCACTCATACACTAAAACTTGTGTTCAATAACTGAGAAAATAATTTTCAGACTACTCAATAATCCAGATCATAATCCTAGTTCTGAACCTTTCAAACCATGATTTGAGAAATTAGTTTTCACAGGTACATTTTTGAGAATTAACCACCAGCTCTTCCCTACACCTTCTATCACCTCGTCCATGTGACACGGCACCAACAGCAGCATCTCAAACCGCCTCCTCTCTCCTGGCCATGGCAACCCCGGAGCCCGCCATGTGCAAACATGTCAGCTACACTACAGTCTACCAGCCACAGATTGTAGAGAGGCAGTGGGTTTGGGGGGGGGGGGACTCAGTAGATGTTTTGCTGAGGGAACTCGCAACACACTGACACACTTTGTCGTTCTGCATCATTCTTACACTCAGTTTCAGAGATGTAGCCTAGATACTGCACATCCTGTTAGACAAAAGAGACTAACTTAACCTTTAGCAGAGCTACCTGAGAAACTTGAGAATGCAGAAAATAACTGACTTACAACCACTGGGAGAGCACATGGGCAACAACACAGTTTATGGTAGCCAGTCTGTGATGCCCCAATGGTGTTTTATGTATTTTTTTTTTTATTTACTTTAGTATGACTATTGCCCTATATGTCCTATGGTACTTCGTGGTATATCATCCCACAGTCTCGCTACAGGATATCACTTCAAAAATCATATTCTGTGACATTAATAGTGCGGCTCCTCTACAAATATCAGGATATGGCATTGACAACCACAATATCTGAAAGACTGAATACCAGATGAAGCCTCCAGCACAGCTACGAGACAACAGCCCTGGAGCTGCCAAGTCTGCAGTCTCTTGCTCAAGGACACTTCAGCAGCGGGCAGCGGGACGTGAAGGTCTCCATCACCGCTGCCAGGCCGCCTCGCGGCTCTTAAGTGGCGGCGTGACCCCGGTCGCCGGATACTGGCGCACATTTGAAAAAGCTGCTGCGCAACGCAAGCTGTGAGACAATGAGCTCAACAGGAACGCGGCACCGAAAACAAACACACCTATTGTCTAAAGGAGTCTTAATTATTAAGTTTAAACCCGACACAAGCCTCTTTATTACTGAAGAAAGGAGATTAAAGACGCCGCATCTGCACAAGAGGAAACGGAAATTACTCGGAAGAATACCTGAAAGTGAGTCTCCTGTGGTGTCTTATCAGCTTTGGGCTATTTAAAATTTCAGACACAGAATCATTAACTAGCAACTAATTAACTCTTACATGAACCAATGTATCACAACTACTCATAACCGACCTATAAAAGCACTTAATGTGAGTGTTGCGTTTGTGGGGCAGTCCACGTCCCGTCCACACACACATGGCGCTTAAAGCGTGGAGGTGTGCGTTTGAAGGTGCGTTCACGAGCAGTATACGTGGCCTTTCTTTAAGTCAAAACATAAACCGCATAGTGAGAGTCAACATAAAACACAAAGAAACACTACTTTACCTGCGTTTAAAAGTTTCATGGCGTGCGTAAACGACGAGTCCAGGCTGTCCTTCTCCGCCAGCAGCTCGGGGAGGTATTTGTCGTCGTTCTCCATTTTGAGTTTAGAGGGGGGGAGTCAGTTTCGGTGCAACAAAAAAAGCGTGAAAAAACCCCCAACAATGATAGAAAAAAAGTAGTCCAGTTATGTAACTACGGAGTGCCGCGTATCCTCTGTGCAGACGGCGCTTTGCATGTGGCTACCGGGTGTCTCTGCGAAAGACGAGTCCGCTACTTTGCGTGTTTGTGGCTTCCCCAACCGGCTGGCTCCGTCTTTTCAGCAGCGCTGCCTGGATGGAAATGGGAGAACAAAAGCGGTGAGAGACTGGAGAATAGTGATCCGACTCAAGCCGACGGAAGTGAGCTCAGAAGGACGTAGTTCTCCGGACTGACGCCGCCTACTGTGTGCTGTGTGAATGCGCGCCGCCTCCAGTAGAGATAACCCCACTGTATGATTTACGATAGTGGTAATATGGTAACATACGGTATAGGTGGTAATATGGTGCCACTATATTACTATTAACAGTTTTGTATATAATATTAGGTAGAATTAACAAGTTAAACATGTTTTTGTTATGGAACTGAATAGGAATATCCATTATTTATCTGAGATACTCTAGAAAAACCCCTGGAGTCAGCTGTATAGTGTAGGTAATGTCAGATTTATTTTTTCACATATACCAATTGATAGAGTTATATCAGTGCTGTAATCTTCATCTTTGAGTGGCTTTTTAATTTGAAAGAATAAGTCTGGCATTACAAACTAAACTAAAGACAATGGCCATGTTCTGTCATGTGAATTGTTATGCGCTAGACATTTTCCCATCAAGTATACTTTAACTGATGTGAATAGGATAATGATGATGACACATCTACAGTGTTTAATTTGTTGTTATGATTTCAGTTCAGGCAGTCTTCAGTTCCCCCTAAGTCGTGGGTACTCTCATTCCAGGCTCTCTACTGCCCCTTAGTGGCGGTGCTGATCATGACAAAGAGCGGACCACATGCTGCTGAAATTAGGTCCATCAGAAGAAGCCTGTTCTTAGTCTAATCCCCCATTTTGCTCTCCACTTCTATTGATTTAAAAACACTTTTGTGCAAGTGAAAAGCACAGTGAGGAGAGTGTCTGGAACAGATCCCTCGAGGATTGATTCCTCCGATTGAGATGGTGGTAATGAACCTGTCATGCCATTCAGTGGAGCACGAGGGGTCATAGGTTAGAGCCGGCCTAATGCATACAAAGCAAGAGCAGACCATTTCCTGTATATTTGGTTCCTAAGCATATACAGTAGTATGCATTATCTGCAGGCGGATGCTCTTTGAACAAACAGCAAAAACTGCAGGTCATTTGTCAGTCCGCTGCCGGAGTGAAAACTATTACGATCGACCGCAGGTGTACCCAGGCATGCATCTGCTCAAAACAAATGAAGGCAAAAATTGTCTGCAATAAACACTTATGGGAGGCCGAAGACCCGCTCTAACTATCAGCGTTCAGCGTGATCTATCTCTGACCATTACAGTGTTATTAGTGTTGGGGGTTGCAAGGTTGTCCTGACTCCTCTTGTCATTGACAGAATGGATAGCCTGTGAGCTGAATTTCAATTGGCTCATAAAAGGGAAGAGTTACTTCTCTTGGCAGGTGGAGGAGTTCCAATCCGATAGCTCGCGCTCTTGCCTTCTGCTTGTGCGGACTTCCCCCGTCCCCTAACATACAGAGCCACAGTCTGGGGTAAACAGGGGCAGATGGAAGGGGGTAAACACTGGGGTTAGGCTTATATAAGTCATTGTGATTCCAGATCTTTGCATCTGACAATTTTTCATGCCCCAAAGATTCCAAGAAGTGGCAAGGATTCAGTTTCCCTGTACAGTTTTATCCATGTTAGAGCGGAGGAGCCTGCAGAACAGCATGTAGAGCATCTTGGGACTCTGAAACGCCACAAAAAGCCAAACTAATGAATTTCTTAGCAGCTCCTTTTGGCAGGTTTCACTGCAATTTTTACAAACTGCAGTACAAGACTACAGCCATAGCACAGGTCTGTGTGGCTGTACTTTGACCATATGCTAACGTCAGTATGCTAAAATGCATGTATAAGGTTTACCATGTTCACCCTCTTGGTTTTGTGTGTTAGCATTCTAGCATTTTCTAATAAGCACTAAACACTAAATATGGCTGAGGCTTTTTTTTTTTTGGCAGGTTGCCAGTCCATCTATATGTTGAGATTTTACTGGAAAGTGAAAAATTTGACCTGCCGACAGAGCCTAAGGAAAGGTCAAGACAGCAGCAAAGTCAGTAGTATTCATCCTCTGGGGACCACGAATGTCTGAGCAAAATTTCACAGCAATCCAATTACGTAGATGTTGATATATTTCAGTCTGGACTGGTGGTGAAAGTTGTAGACCGAGTGACCGACATTCCCATCCCACACACTGCTCAGACACCCGAAATTAAACAAATATAAATAAATACATATCGACTAAATGCGATCATAGTGGAAACCATCACATCAGGAGGCGGCAGAAATTAGATGATCTTCAATTTTAATCGATAGACTTTTGTCTCCACAGTATCTTGCTGCAATCTCATATATCAGTTCACGAGAGTAAACAGAAAATAAGAGATAAAGCGAAAGTGATGGAGAGACAAACAGAAGGAGAAAAGGAATTTGTAAGCTTAAATCCTCTACACAGTGTCAGTGGATGGTTTTCCTGTTCTTGGGCGATTTAGGCAAGAAAGCGAGAGAGATGGCCGGGTTCAGTCTGAGGGTCACGCTCAGTTTAGCATCGCTACAAGGCCAGAGAAACCTTTTTTTCCCCAGGAAAGCTTTCAGAACTGTCACACCTGCTTAGGTCTGTAACACCGCCCTACCCCCACCCCCCTCTTCCTCCATCTCCTCCTCTGTCCACACTCCTGCACTACCCATCCCTCCCTCTCCAATCACCTCAAAAAACAAGCTCTCCCTTCATCCCATCGCCGAAACGTTCTGTCTGTCGCTGTTATGCCTTCAAGGTGAATGTTCTGTTGATGATCAATAATGAGTCGTTTGTATTTTGATGAATACAGTTCATTCGGAAAGTATTCAATTTTTTCAAATTTTGTTATATTGCAGCCAGTTGCAAATCAAAAAGAACATTTTTTTTTCTCTTCAACTATACCCCATTAAAGCAAAAGACAAAAGAAGAAACGATTTGAAAAGGCACACACCTGTCTGTATGAGGTCTCAGCGCAGACAAAAAGAAAAACAAGCCATGAGGAGGAAGGAACTGCCTGCAGAGCTCAGAGACAGGATTGTGTCGAGGCACAGGTCTGTGAAGGCCACATCCATCTTCTGAAATGTTAAATTATATTATATTAAAGTATGGTGAGACTAATATAAATATGCTCTTGCAACAGACGAAACCTCTCAACCTTGTAAGTAAAAAAACCCCAGACAAAAAAAATCCTCCATCCTCCTCAGTAGCATTTTCTCAAGTTCAAACACGTTGGCATACACTATAATGATTTAACAGAAGAGCACAGTTCTTCAATGCTTAATAAAGCTTTCATTAATATATCTTTATTTTTTTAAATATGTATACAAGGGTCAATAAGGGGCTAGTGAGTGTTGTATTACATTTGTACTGGGAGCCGAAAGACGACTCCAAAAGGATGATAATGTTCTATATATATATATACATATGTTCTATATGGAATTTTGGCATTTGTTTGCTAACACTAACAACACGCCAATAGTTTTGGTTTTACTTGCCCAAGTTTTGAGATGTCTGTCTGGGGACTATTTCTTTGGTAAAAAAAATTAAAAAATAGAGCTGCATAGGAAAATTATTCACAGCAAGGTCTCTGGATTTGGACATTGCTTCTGGAAGTATGCGTTGCTCTTGAATGTTTTAAATGTAAAGTTTCCATGATGTGAGCACCACAAACAAACTTCACCTCCTTTGGGCTGTTGGCAGAAATCTCCCAGACGGATGTTTTAATATAAAACTAAAAACTGCATCTGCAAGGCAAAGAAGTCAGATAAGTAATGTGAAAGAGGTCACAAGCTTTCACTCTGCAGCTCTCTTTCAGAGTCTTTAACCCAATTGTTTTGGTGTTACGGCCGAACCATTTTTACTGTATCATTCAGACTCACTGGTTTCATGAAGCCCCGATGATCTTTATTTTTGTGCCTAAACCAGACCCTAAAGAATTACTGTAATTTAGCATTGCACTTCTACAACATTGACGGGCTCACGATGGACAGTTGAGTGGACTTGATACTTGACCACAGATTGTTTGGTTGGAGGTTTGAATGAGTTATGCTAGTAGTGGCTTTCTCTTTTTTTTTTTTTATTATGCTTTCTATAATATTTCCATTTGACTACTTATATATCCCTTTTATATGAATCATTGCGGACTAGTTTTCAGCAGTGAGACATTTTTAGCAAAACATCTCTGATACTCATCTGTCCAAACAGCAGGAAATTAAAAATAGCAATTAGCTAGCGGATAAAGAACGTGTAAAGTTACGTTAGCATCTGGCAAGCTAACAACCCAGATATTTTTCACATTAGCAAAGACCAAACCAGAGCTCAAATGATAGAGAAAATAAACTTAACATTCATCGGTGGCCTATAACACAACTGATATTGTTAGTGATGATAGTGTTGCTCTGTATCTTACTGCATGCTAAAGTATTAGCAATAACAAGTCAATAGTTAGGTCATGTCTGCTAGCGTCTTTGGTGCTCTTCTGACCCCTTGTGGTCAAAAGTTTAATAATGCACCTTTAAGTAAAAAGAAAAAGTTGTTAGTGGTTTTATCATACTTTCGGGATAATATGGGTGTATCAGTAATATAGGGAGTGCTTCAGTTTAGCGTCACTTTCCTCTGCTGCACAGGTCTTTTTAGCTGAACACGTTTCTCATCATCTATCAGTCATTTACTATTACTCAACATAAAGCATGCTTGATGAGCACCAGACTCAATGATCCAGCAGGGACACGTCTCCTGGTTCATACTGTACATTACATCATAATCGTACCTGACCAGTATCCTGAACACTCGGTTTAAAGAATGATATTGTCTGATATGTGTGTGATTTGTTTCTGAAAGTAAGTGGGCCACTTCTGAGCCCAGGGAGCAGAGGAACAGCTGAATCTGTTTACTCACACTCAAGGACTCCGTTCGTTATTTTCTCTGAGTGCTTTTATTTTTGTTTTGTTTGTGTGAGTGTCTCTGCGTGTGTTTTCAAGTGGGCACTTGTGTGCGATTTATGTAGAACATGCCTTACACTCAGAGGCTTTCCCTCTCTCCTCCACACTTTTCATCGGACCCAAATGAAAAGCCAATAAGGTCTTTATAGATACATATATATCTTCACATTATGCCCTGTGGCTCGTTAAGTTTTTATATCCGGCGTTACGTCTGGGAGATCACTCAGGAAACTGTTTGCATTCAGCCCTGGTTCTATGTCTTCAGTAAGCAAACAGTAAAGAGGCTGTGGGAGATATTTAGACTCTCAGACAGGGTCGTTACGTAGACTGAGGGAAGAATTCATTGCGTTGTAGACACATTTTAACTGGGATTTACTAGTCTCCATCTCCTTGTATGTACACACCTTTCTTCTATTAATAATGGAGTGGGTTGTTGTGTGACATGTATTATGGCGTATTTCAAGTTATTGTGATGTCATACAGATAGATATATAGATAGATAGTGAGAGAGATGACAGGAAAGGAGAGACAGAGACAGAGAGAGAGAGAGATAGAGACAGAGAGAGAGACATATACAAAGGTCCGCAGCCTGACTCGACCCAGGGACTTTGCCTTTCAAGTATGGCTGTTCTGAACTAAGCACGACTTCAGCTTCAGCCTGTAGGGGTTAAGACACCGACTATAAACTGGAGAGTGAAAAGCCGGCTATCATAGAGAGGGGTTAGACGGGATAATTGTTTAAATATGGGGGATGACGGTGCAGATTTTCAGACAGTCTCCCCTGGAAGGCATTCATAGTGTTGCATTCAGGTGTATGCACAAAAAGTGGCAGAAATAGAAATAAAAAAAAAAACAAATGAAAAAAAGAGAGCTAGAGAGAAGCTCCATCCTTGCTTTACTTCCTCACCTCTGCACAAGCAAGTGCACACAAAGTTAAAGCTATTCAACCATCTGACAAGCAGTCCTGCGGGAGTATACTTGTGTTGTAGGTCGCAAAGGTGCCCCAACTGTACTGCTTTTTAAATTTTGTCTTATTTTTATTTTTTTACCATTTATTTATTACCATTGTGGCTCCCTGTCTTTTTCATATACTGCCTGTATGAGCAAAAACACGTGGTTACAGGCACAGGTTGGATTGTATAGGTTAAATGATTGGGTTGTGTTGAGTCTGAAATAAATTTGGAGATGACAGGTTGAGCGGTGAACTTTAAGGGAGCAGGACAATCATTCAAATTCACTTTTCAGTGTCACTAAAGTATGAATCCAGAAATCCAAATCATTAGAAGCTGTAACAGATTTCTATTTTTTTCTATCAAATATGGCATCATTTGTATTCATTTTGTGCTGTTAATCATCTTCAAAGAGTGGAAATTCTCTTTTCTGTACTTGTCCAGTTCATGAACTCGTCACCCGGCTGTCAGTTCAGCTTCCCTTTACCGACAACAGGTGGACCGTCACGGCTGAAGCTCTGCTGCTCGGTGACACAGCAGCATCAAACGGGGCTCACAGCCCATTTCATATGTCAGACCATGGTGTCTCCCCTCTCTCTCTGCTGAATAGAGTCTAGAAAGCACAAATACTATAAATAATCTCTGAAACCAATAGAGGATTTACCACTTGCTTTTTACGCTCTGGTAATTAGAAATGCATTTAGGCCTTCAAAGGCTGGCTGCAGATGGAGATCAGAGGCCTTTCTTAGCCGTTAAAGCTCTGTAAAGAAACGCACCCCCTTCTTTCACCTGCTTTCTAGCTTCAGGGCATTTAGAAAAATACAGACGTAACTCATCCCGCATTCAGTTTTTAATGATTGTAAATGATATATCTCTTTTCATAGTGCTTCTCCAAAGCCGCCATTCTTTTAAGGTAAAAAAAGAAAGAGTAAGAGAGAAGAAGAAATCCTGCCTTTGAGCTTCTTTTCAGGCTTCCCTTTGATCCAGGTCCCTGTGTGTGTGTGTGTGTGTGTGTGTGTGGCCATGTGCATGCATGCTGACGTGTATACGTGTGCGTGTATGTGCGCATGTGTTCATGTAAACAGTAAACAAAAACACCATGTTCCCAAGAGCCAAAGATGTGTGATCAAACACAGCCCTCTGAGGTCTATGAGAGAGAGTGGGTGTGTGTGTGTGTGTGTGTGTGTGTGTGTGTGTGTGTGTGTGTGTGGAAACTAGAGGGTTTGGCTCTTCCCAGCTAATGACAGGCGCCGCAACTTTGAATGTTAAAGAAGAAAAAAAGAAAAGTGCCACCATCGCAGCCACCAGAGTCATCCAACTCTCGCTGCATCATTACCCCACGCTTTGAATGTCTCACGCACGCAACAAACGCAGAGAAATGCAATTTATCACCTCTTTGCTCCACGTATCACTAAAAATTATTCATGGGAATTTGTAATTGTGTGGAGGAGACATTTTCCTGTTCATTCCCTTAGAACAATATTCGTGTTCTGACTCAGCTTTCTGCAGCTGTCCGCGGTGAAGAAGCACGTCCCTGTGACATTTTGGCTCTGTCCCTAGACATTAACATTTTTGTCCCCTGTTTTCCGCAGCCATTTAAATGCGCTGTTTATCTTTCCACTGCTGTGTATGTTACCTCTATGTATAATTCTCATGCTGTTTTGCATTCAGCCCAACTCCACGGCAGAAACAATCATGTCACACCTGCTAATTTAAAGTGCAATGTTTCGTCTCTCACTTCGCTGCTGGACGCACGTAAACAAAATCGTATGTAATCTTTTTTTTTCTTCTCTCTTTTGAGGTGAGGCTAGCTTACATGCACAACAAAGAGGCCATCAATCACAGCCCTCAGGGAGTTTTATTTATTTATTTATTTTTGTCTTCTCACAAATCAGGAAACCCACCTCCTCCCTGTCGTTTTGGGTAATCTTATTGTTTGGCAGGCTCGACCCCCTCCTCACGTCGAGGTTACGAGGTCTTTCTTGAGTGTCGAGTCCGATTTGTCTGCTTTGGCCTTTAGTAAAAAGCACACACACGCAGCACAAACAATGCACGCACACGCCTGAGTAAAAAAAAATAAACACGCTGGCACACAAGCTGAGGGTTGAGGCCTGCCGACTCAGACAACACCTGGATCCAGACGCCTGGCGTGATGAGGTCTGATGTGGCCTCGGGCGTCTGAAACGCTGCATTCTCAATGGACTCGCTCAAATACCCGCAGTGTTTCCTACAGTAGTGAGGTCAGACAGACCATCCAACCTCAGCGGCCAAGGGCGTACTTCAGATGAATTTTAAAGAAAGGCTTTTTTTTTTTGCAATCCTCTTGCAATGTTCTGTGGATCTCTGCACATTAAATCCCCTCACCTTCTTCCTTCACCCAGGAATGACAGTTCAGCAAAGCCTGTTTCACTGGAACAGTGTTTGAATAATCCACCACCAAAACCAGACAAGTTGTAAAAATAACAGATGGCTGTCGGTATAATAAACGATCACACAAAGTACACAGTCAAATGATAAGTTCTGAGAAAACACTGGCTCCTTCACCGTGATTCAGCTGCATAAAACACCTACACGCCAACTGACGACTCAAATGCTTTTTTTTTTTATCTCTTGCTTAAACACTTCCACTAAACTTCCACCCAGTTTACATTCACTTTGAAATTGCTTTCCGCGTTTACACTCTTAGTGGATGTTAAGCTGATTATATCTCTTACTCATCAGCTGGCCATGCAACTCATTATGGCGCCTGCTCCTCAGCTCAACGTTCAATGTTCTTCTCCGCTCAGATCCGACGGTCTATAAGTGCTTATCCTTCCAAGTTAGAATCTTTATGATTGTCATGACATCAAATACCGTTCTTCATGCTATTTATTGCAGTGTGCAGTATTACCTCTCTATATAGTTTATATAATTGTTGGCAGCACAGTCAGCATGTAATGTAATGTCATCTCCTTAATAAGAGCCTCACTGGGTTCCATTCATTCTCTCTGTGCTATATGAGAATAGGGCTGCATGATATGCAAAAATTATTTTGGTAGATATTGCGATTTCAGTTGGAATGGTCATTTTTGCTTTTCATTTTAAATGAAAAATACTTTAAAATGATGATGATGTGATTTTTGTTGGGTCTTGTAACAAACAGTGGCTTCATTTTCTTCATGCGGTCGTGGCCTTCATGTAGATGTTCTGACCATTTCCTGCTCCACTCTCACGTAAACTATGAAATCCAGTTCGTCCTGACATATAGGCTGAAATACGGCAACCGCCCCACACCTCGCTATATCCCATTGACCCCCATACATATACCTGCCTGAAACACATCACACTCAATCAAACGATTCAGTGGTTCAGTCACCTCCAAACTTTAAGTACTTTTGTTTCCCCTCTTCCATCCGGCTCAACCCTGCAAGTTAGTGCTGTGTGAATTCCATTAAGATATTCCACCCCCACCACCCTCCTCTCGTGGTTTTGATTATGATATGAGCTGAGGAGTTAATAAGCGTATTAATTACCTGTGTAGGAGACAAACCAGCTCCCAGAGCGAGCCCACAAACTGCTTTCCCTCCCCCCACCTCCTTTCCTCCCACACAACCAACCGAGGACCGTCACCTTGTGTTTAAATGAGCCATCATCATCTGATTCTGTCCAAGGTCAGCTGAAGCTCTGCAGTTAGCACGGTGCCTGCTACAGGAAGTCTCTAAAGTCGCACAGTAATGAGAATAATTAGAATAATACAAGGTCAAGCAGGACGACGGAGGAATGGAGGGAGGGACATGGAAACAGAGAGAAAGGGAATGGAGAACAGACTAAAGTGGAAAGTGAGGAAATGGTTGTAATCCTCAGAGACTGGATGTGATCACGGCTCGATACTTAAGTTTCTAATTATCTGTCTTTGTCCCAGAGATAACAAACACACACACACACACACACACACACACACTCTCACACTCATGCAGGCGCACACACATCAAACAGACGGCACACGCAGCGTGACAGGTCTTCAACCTTCTGGACGTCTCTGGAAAGAAGTGTGAAACCTCATAGGTCGATGTGACTTATATGTCCAGTCTGTCACTCTCACTCACACACACACCCACACACACACACACACCCACACCGAGCATTAATATGATATCAAATTTCAACATAGATAGCGCTCTGAGCATGCGAGGGCACAGGTGCCTTCTCACAACAAGCTCTAGTGTAGGAAGCCAAAAGCACAGCCAGAAAAGACGAGCATCGGCCCAATGTGTACAGCTCATGCAGCCAGAAGTCAGAACAGGTCAGCACACAGGAGAAGCCCACAGCCCAAATAACAAGCAGAACAAACAGCTGGATTCCAGTTCTTAGCTGCAGACCTTCTCCTCTGAATGCTTATAGGAATTGGTATACACCAGTGTTGTCATTATAGCAGAATCTAACTTTCACATGCTGCAACAGGCTGCTTTTCTTTTTGTTTAACCCTTTGTTGATGTTAGAAAAGTCCAACTCACACTGTGGACGTAAGGCAGATTCTCTGAAAAGGTTGAGTTAGCTGACATGAACTAAATCAATATTAAGTTTGTTAATCGATTGAAGGGAAATTTCACGGATTTCTTTTTTCACATCAAAGTTTGTTTACAGGTTTGGGAGAGAACTACTGTTCCTGTGTGAAAACAAGTTGTCTGAAGCCTTTTGCGGCTCCGGAGGGAGCAGTGTGAAGTCTGACAAATGTCCTCCAGCGATGTCACTTGAGTCAGCTTTGGTTGGGGATGGAAGACTACATGCCTGCTTGAGGCTGGCACAACACAAAATAATCCCTGACCGAATAGAATTGCATTGTGGGTGGCGCCAGGTATTGACAAGATGTAGGAAGGCATGATTGATAAAGACAGTATCTCTGGTTCTGTAGCATCTGTTTTGATATCAACTGTCCAAAATCTATCTATCTATCTATCTATCTATCTATCTATCTATCTATCTATCTATCTATCATTTGAAATGATAAAAAAAATAGATGAAGTGATTATGAAAACAATAATTAGTTGCAGCCCTTGTCTCAGATAAAACATATCATCTTTTATTGTCTGATGATCATGAAAATGTGACAAAATATGACTTAATAAGTATATCTATTTATTCTGTTTTTAGTGTCTGTGTAAGGTCACAGTCACATTGAGCATAATGAGCACACAGCGCAGTATTAAGTGCTTACTGCATATGCTTTCTTCTGCATTTTATACACAACATTGGTTTAACAGTTCTCTCTGTGAATAAAGCTGACTTATCGTTTGCGTTTCTTGCCAACTCATCTCCTTGACCCATTTAATGTCTGGATTCTGGTCTGAGCGACCCAGCATGAATTTTTTGAACGGTAGCAGCTGACAAATACATCAAGAAACCCCAAAGTCGTCTGAGGATCTCAGTGCTTTTTTCTTGTGCACAACTGGACAAAAACACCTGACTCTCAGTCACACTTCACCAAGTATCACACCTGTGCCATCAGGTACAGATCATTATCTCATCAGATGTTTCAGTCTTGGCCATAAACCAAATCTAATGGGAATTTAACCCGATTCTGACACCAGTCACACTTGACTACTTTTTAATATCGTTATGTCTGTGTATAAGTTATCATAGTGACACATTTAATGTAAATATCACATTGCGTCACTGTGGTCACATTTTACTGAAGTACAGAACCAAGAGAAAACTTGTTGTATTTCATGATATAAAGAAGAAGTGTTTGTTTTTTCTTCAACTCGAAAGCTCCGATGAGTCAAAATGGCTTTTCCAATAACAAATACACGTGTCCTGTTTGCTTAAATTACACAATAAGTGACTGAATGGAGTTCATGTCACCTTCAAACAACGGTTTAACATTTTATGAAATACATTTATTTGCTTTCATGTTAGGTGTCTGTATGCTGTAAATATGAAGCTACAGTCAGCAGCCTTTTAGCTTAGCTTAACTTAAAGACTGGAAACAGGGAGAAGCAGCTACGAGTTTGCCTTTGACCAAAGGTAACAAAATCTGCTAATCAGCACACGGCCTGGAGGAGCTGGGGATCAAACCACCGACCTTCTAATTAGTGGACGACCCGCTCTACCTCCTGAACCACAGCCGCCCAAACGGAGCCGCAACAGAGAAGACCTCAGTCCAAGCTACTAAAAGTCGTGTTGGTTCAATATTAGCCAAAATTAACACTGAGGAATTCTGACTCTGACAGTTGTACAGTTTATTGCTGTGAGTTTACACACTTTAAAGTAACTGTTCTTCAAACTACTGATAATACCAATATCCCCCAAAACTAGTCGGAGACACCAAAATGAAAATTTGCCAAAAAAACAGTGAAGAAAAACATCAAACAACACACAGTGGTTTTGATATCAGTCGGGTGCCTGTGTTCCTTGGCCCTGTAAACAAAACACTTTGCCATTCCAGCCCTGGCTCCAGTTTTATCCACCAGTTTATTTGGACTGGGATTCAGACTGACGACATGCTGGAGTGTTTGATGCAGAGGCCATGTCTTTTAGCTGTTTGACCCTGACTGCTGCAGCTGTCATCAGCCAGAGTGCAGCTCTGTGTCTTCCAACCCTCTTCCTTCCTCCTTTTCTTTCTTTTCCGATCGATGGGTTTACGGCCTTTGGCCGTGATGGGGAATTTGATGCTTGCAGGAAAACAGTTGTTGCAAATGAATTCAATCCCTTATAAAAGGTGCAGAACTGCTGAACTGCTGTTTCACTTCACTTTCATCAGGAAAACAATGATGTGACTGAGGAATTAGTGGCAGGAAGAAGAATCCTCTCATGCACACTGGGTTTTGGCAGCGGTAGCGACAAGCTTTTATCTCCAGGTTGTTGGTTTTTGTGCGACGGCTGAGTCTCTGGATACACTCAGTCTCATTTGCATTCATACAGCAGAGTAGGGGCCATAAAAGTGACATCGGCGGGAGCGTAACGTAATGGCCTTTTTTAAAGTAATAATGTACCGAGTGGGTATATTTATATGAATGTCACAATGTGTGTGATGGTAAAAGGGCAGGAGTTACAGTGTGTGTGTGTGTGTGTGTGTGAGGGGAGGTTTATTTTCCTGCTTCATGTGGCTGCTGCACATCACATGAAGTGAAAGACAGCACTCTGGCATCTTTTACACTCCAATACACAGAAGAATAAATTCCCTCACAAGACCACCCTCTCTCACACACACACACACACACACACACACACACACACACACACACACACACACACACACACACAGCAGTATCCGTCAAAAAAAAAAAAACCCTAAACATTAGGCACGAGGAACTTGCTGAGAAGTGAAAAGCCGTCTAAGCTGTTGATCCTGTTTGCTGCTTTAAAATTTTCCAGGAAATCTTCATTTTCAATCTTTTTCACTGAGGGATGAGCGCGTGGCGAAGGAGGCTGGCGGAGACTGAGTTTTATCTATCATGGGGCAGAATAAGACCCTATGAAGCTCAGCACACTCAGGTGCTTCATCTCATGTGTCCTCTGCCAGTTAAGTCTAAATCCTTATGAAACAGCGGGGCGGCTGGAACATGAAATAATATGAGGGAGTGCCATCTGGTAAGCCAGTATCTATGGGCGACATGCTAACATAATACAAAGGCTCTAAACGTTGAGATATCTGGAGATTAGACGCGTTGCTGATTACAACCAACAACCTTCAACCTAAAAGTAAAACCCATTGTTTGCCATGACCTTTCAAAACTAGCCACGACCGTTATAGAAATTCAGTCAAGGTTAGGCAAAGACCATTATTATGGTAATGTCGGTAGGAGATGAGTTGTGAACAGCTGCCTGTGGTGTTTGGTGGTGTGTTTATCTTGAGGCTGAAGCACATTTTTGCTTCACATTATTTCTCCTTTCATGTCTATCTGTCTATAAACTCATCGTACAGCCTCACAATCAGCGTAGATCTTTCACTTTGCTATTTGTTTTGCTATTTCTGCATAGCCAGCGTTAGCATTAACAGCTGTTTACTCACCAATCTAGAAGAAACATTGCGAGTTCAGCATCAGACTTGATTCCTTTACTCACCAGGGGCTATCTCCAGTGGTGGAGAGCAACACCAATGTTAGCTCTTGTCTCTATCATGTATTTTCTAATACTGAAGTTAGCACGCTAACTAGCTAGGCCTGTGTCCTCACAGACAAGTCAGTAACTTGCTGGTGAACATATTGAAGCATTTAGCTGCTCAAGGTAATTTTCCAGAAGTTGGTTGAGTCCAAAACAGAGACTCAAAATAAAGGCTAATGTTGCTGTGCCTGCTTGATGTTGAACAAAGCAACTGTTTACTAACAAGCATCAACTTTATAAGGTGGTTGCAGTTGGTTTGTGCTGCCACCTAGTGGCCAGAAATCTGTTAATGCGGACTTATGCAAGTATGTTGGCAAGACTTATTTGGAGGAGATAACACCGGCAAGAGGTGGTAAAATTGTGCCCCAAACACTCTTTTATAAACATCCATCAACATCACATCACCCACAAATTTCCTGTGCAGTTATTACCAACATTATGAGAGAACTCAATTTTGGTTGCACCTCCAAATCCAGTGCTGGCTAATCTGACTAAACTGTCAGCTTGTTCACAACCCTTCTCATCATCAGATCATTTGCCTTGCTGGATCTATTTTTAGCAGTTTCAGTGTGTTCCAAGATCTCTGCAGCTACTCTGAGTACAATATTTATGTTTTCCTTTCCTCCTGCTATTTCTGCCTTCGGCCTTCGAAGACCACAATCATTATTCACGCAGCCACAAGAGGTCGTGACATACTGTACGTCCAGTGTTTGAACAAGCAACCAAAGCTGTTGTTTGGAGGAGTTCTCACGAGGCTCAGGACTGAATGGGAAAATCTGGGTTAGGAAAGTGAATGAATAAAGCTCTCCGAAAAAAGCTCTCCGCTTTGTGAGCAAGGTGCACCCTGCAGGGGATTCATCCAGTGACCAGCCAGTAGCAAACTGAGGTTGTAATGGACAGATCCCACTGTGAAGGTGTAAAAAATAAAGCATGGAGTAGTTTTCACTTTCAGCTAAAATCCTTTCCTGGATAAAATGAAGGTTAAAAATATATGTGTAGCTGTCATTGGTATCTTATTTTAACATTTGACAGCTGATGGTTTGGTATTTCAGTAACCAGAGGTTGGATTTCTTTCAACATGAAAGGCTTTTTTTTTTTTTTGCAGTCTGCAACCCTACTGAGGGGGATGATGAGTAAAGAGAAAAAAGAGAAAGTTACGAGGGCCAGAGAGAAAGACAGCGGGAGTGAGAGAGAATGAAAAGGAAAACACATAACTAGCTCAGAGGAGACGCCTCAGAGGAGAGACGAGTTTTGCTCATTTTTATTTGAACCTACTCGTGTTCATTTGAGAAGTTGCGAGGTGCTGCTGAGAAATGCTCTGAATTATGGGGAGAATAAGTCGAGAAGCAAGAAAAAAAAAACGGTGAAATTGCGACAAGTCCTTTGTGGAAATTCTTATCTGACTGGAAGAAGGGGGACCAAGGCCCTGACAGATTCAGGGCACAGCATGTCATTGTGCGTGTGTGTGTGTGTGTGTGTGTGTTTTTCTTCCCCTCTTTTATTTGTCCTGCGAAATAGGACATGGTAAAAAGGTTCCTACTCATCTACTCTTGTGTCAGTCTTTCAAGGGCAAACGACCTTTTTGGCTGGTGCAGCGGCCTTCTTTAACACACACACACACACACACACACACACACACACACACACACACACACACACACACACACACACACACACAGTAAGAGACGTCAGGGCACTGGAGTAGATGGAATTTACTCTCACATTCACACAGATTCTTCAGTCTGCTGACAGTCTGAAGGTAACCTTTTCCTTCCTCCCTTTATCTTCCTCGGTGTAACACCCTCCCCCCACTTCGTTTCTCACCTCCTTTTCTCGCCCGCACAAAAGATCACCTCGCTAAAAGGTGAGCTTTGGAATGAGATGAAATTTAATCAGACAAGGGGGGACATTTAATGGATCGCCAAAGGGAAGAAATAAACAGTGACAGCCAACTCGACAGAAAATGCCCGTAATCAAAACATAACTGTAACTGTCCACGCTACAAAGTAATAACCACTGACAAATTGAATTGCATACTTTTCATGCCACTTGTGTCATCAAGTGTTTTGTGAGGCAACTAAAATAGCTGGGAAATCGTTTTCCAAGGCAGCGGATGGTCTGTGCAGTCAGCAAAAAAGGTGACGGGTCATGAATTCTGTTTTCCACAGGGAAAAAAGAGGATGAAAAACACTTCTGAGGGAATGAATGATAGAAGAGCCACGTTGGTCTCAAAGCCTGACGCTGCCAAAACACACCTCTGTGGCGTGTTTATTTGTGTGTGTGTGTGTGTGTGTGTGTGTGTGAGAGAGTGGGCAGGGCTCCTGTGCAAAGTGCTGCCAGGGTGTGTGTGTCTGTGTGTTTTGGTGTGTATGTTTGTGCCTGAATCAGGTTTGTGTATACAGGACGAGCACGTGTGTGAGTGTGCACACAGTACTGAACCAAAGTAATTAAGCCCTCTCTGCTGGTATTTCACTGGGAACTGGGCAGAGAAAAGTCATTAAGTCATTAAATAGGGATAAAATATATTCAAAAGCCATATCTTAAAGGAATAATAAGACTTTTTCCCAAGAGTTAAATGAGTTCGTTCATACCACTCGCTCATATATATCTGTGCAAAGCTGGAGCGTCCTGTAGAGTTGGTGCAGTTTGCACCTAGTCTCCAAGTTAGGCTGTATACCAGAGCTGTTCAAACTGTAAGGGAGAGTTTCCGGTGGTGGTGTTTACTCTTGTCTCTATCACGTCTTTTCTTCCAGTGAAGTTAGCACGCTTACAAACTACGTCACTTTCTGATAGCTACTCGCTGTAGCCTCCAATCTGCCCTGAAGACGTAGCTTGCTCAGAGGGTGTATTATAAACTTTTGTCTCGTAAAGCTGACAGTGTCAAAGCTCTTATCAAGTAACAATCCCCGCCACGTTCAGCGGCAGAAAAAAATTGTTAGAAAACTGCAATTGCTACAATTTTGACACAAATTGTAGCAATTCAGACATAAATCAATCAAATCTGAACACGCTGACACGATACACACATTTTTAGATTCATTGGGACTTACATTTTCCAAAGCCAGAATGATGTCCAATGTCTGTCAGAAAGAACCATCCAAAAATTTGCTGTGAAATCACAGAAAAAAAAGGTCATTATAACTATGTTTTAAAATTTTTCATCAGTATCAAAGTCATTCAGTGCTAGCTGTCATCCATCCACGCATCAGTTTGTACGTTTTAGAGATGTTCGTAGGTTTATTTTTCCACTTTGGACAGAGCTCAAACTGCTGTTTACCCCTGCTTCAAGTCTTTATGCTAAGCTAGGCTAGTCATCTCCCAACTTCAGCTCCATTCTGTGTACACACAGGCATGAGTCAGGTGTCAATCTTTTCATCTCACTGTCATAAAGAACATGGATAAGATTATTTCCAAAGCAGTCAAACTATTTGTTAAAATGTAGTGGCCCAGGTTCGACTCAAACCCATGGCCCTTTGCTGCATGTCATTCCCATATGATGTCATAAATAATCCTGAACTTCAGCTTGACTGCACATATTAACTTTGCCCTGGTTCCACTTTGTCTGACATAAAGATGGAAATATGAGCAAAAAAATAGGTGAGATTTCAGTGCAACTTTTGCTCTATTTTTGCTTGATTTATTTTTCAGTTGTTATTCTGTCTTTGTCCTGCCATGTTTCACATTTTTTTTGTCCCATCAATGATCCAGTCCGGGTCAGATTTTTGCACTGCAGAAATAACCTGACAAATGCACATTCAAATGCAGTTGCTCTGTAGGATACTGAGTTTGCTTCAGGCTGTTAAACGTACCAGATGGCTGGGGTTTTACTGCAACACGACTATTCACGGAGCGCCAGACAACAGAGAAAAACGAAAAACAGAGAGCTGTAAAATAAGTCAGCGTGATTTCTGACACTTGCTGACACTCGTCATATTGTCTCATCCTATAAACCAGATTGAGCAGGCGAAAGCAAATGTGAGTTATCTGAAAGAACCTTTCACTGTGATTTTCAAGTTTGTCATTTGTGCACATAACAAATCTTGCAGGTTCATATTTATCACAATAATTCTTTTCTAAAATACTGAATTAAAAATAGGTGTATACACTGTTTCTGCAAGTAGACACAGTAGTAACAGCTGCATGTGACTCCAGAGATACCAAAGTATTTCTGATTCTGAGCTCAAAAAGCAACAGTGAACAATGTCTCCCTCATGTGGTTCATAAAAGGAATCACAGGTAAAGAGGAAATGTTTCACTTTGGAATTGTGTATTCCACTAGGATATAACCTGTAAAGGGCATGATTAAGTCTGCAAGCATGCATACATATGAACATGGACCCACCTTTGCACACACATACATGCACAAATACACACACACACATGCACACACACGCACACACACACCCAGAAATATGCTCATTTAATTAATGAATTCAAAACATTTGGAGTAGCTCCAGACTTCAGCCTCAAGGCCAAACGTTCAGCACATAACAGCTTTCTGAGGGATTTGGGGGAAAATTATCACGATGCCATTACATTACATCAGTCAATGTGTCCACGGGCAATAAAGCACCAATGTTTTTCCAAATGCCAATTTCCTCAGACATATTAATTTCACCTTTTTGCATTCTACCATCGCCTTCGCTCTGTGCACGCAGCTCAACTGAAAATCAATTAACGAACTGGAAAAACATAAATATGAGACTATATAATGATTTTCTGGCAACATTTGACGAAATCTTTTCTCTGGAAAAGATTTTCTTTGGAAATGTGACAGCATGTCACAGCAGAGCCCGTGACCTGCACGTTAGTCTGATGAAAATAGGGCATCACCTATAAGGCTCTCAGTGGTCACACTACAATTAATCATATTCATCGTAGGTTATAACTTAACAACCCACGATTTACAGGTGCCAATGAAATACTCGTTTCTACTGATACTTTAATGTAGATGCAAAGGAAGACTACAAAGAACAAGGGACTAATAACATGATATTTCAGAGGAAAAGACAAATAAATTATACCAGTGTTTCTTCTACATTCATTTAGCAGATGATGAGCGCAACAGCGGGGGGAGGGAAGGAGAGGGGAGGGAGGGAGTGGGGTGGTTGGGTGATCCTATTGGAGTTAATTA
>NW_019525432.1:1608976-1636598 GCF_002814215.2 Seriola lalandi dorsalis
TTAGACAAGTAACATTAGACAGGGAGGAGTTGTTAAACAAAGTGGAGGAGAGCAGAGCACAGCAGCGGGAGAGCTGGGTGAAGGTGCAGGAGAGAGAGATGAGCCTGGGTGCAAACTCTGCCACTGACTCTACAGCCCCATCTAGCTGATCTTTATATGTTTATTTATTATTATTATTATTTATTTAATGTTATTGTTTTATTTATTTTTTACTTATTACATTTTCAACTGGTTAGAGCTGAAGTAACATTTATTTTTCACAAACCAAAGGTATTTATTTTTCTTGACATTGTATATGGCTGAGATATATATTGTAAAAGTTCAATGGTAGCGATAAAAGCCATTTTAAACTGGCCAGCCAATAAATAGGTTTTGAAAGTAAAATCTGCTGTCAACTGCTCATTTAGTCATTTGTGTATGCCTGACCCCACTGATCCCCCCCCACCACCCGGAGAGCATGCCCCCCACTGCTGAAAAAAATCCTAGAGGAAACACTGTACTGGCCTGTTGGTTGCTGAGTGTTTGGCCAGTTTCACTCCTCAGCCCCACCAAGTACTCTGCCAGGCTGTCCACTCGGTCCATCCCTGGAATACAGCGCTAATCAACAGCCTGGAAAATATAAGAGTACATCAAAATCAAGATCACAGGCAGAAAAGTAACATATCTGTCACAGTCTTACTTGTCACGAAATGACTTACCAGCTGTTGCTCAGGTGCTGCTGGGGTCAGGGCAGGTTCCCCAGAGGGACCAGCAGTTTGAGTGGCGAGAGTAGCTGGTAGGATGGTGATGTTGGGAGGGGCAGAGGCTGTGCTGGGGATGACAGCTCTTGGGCCAGAGGACGTGGTGTTGCGCTCATACAAAATCTGTTAAATGTAATAAAATAAACATCAAAATAATACAATGACAAGCAAAACAAGAAGACCACTGACACTTTTTTGATGCAACATTTCACAAAAAGACTTACAGGCTGTTGCTCAGGTGCGGCCGGGGTGATGGTTTGTGACCCAGCAGTAGCTGTAGCAGAAGAGAAAGTGGTTGTGAGGGTGGTGGGGAGAAGAGGGACAGAGGCTGAGCTGGTGGTTGAGGACCTCTTGCTCAGCAAATTGAAAGCCTGAAACAAACAATACAATTGAAATAAAAATTCACACTATACCACAAGTAAAACAGATGATATGTCACATAATAAAAACACTTACCAGCTGTTGTTGAGGTGGGGCAAGGGTGATGGGTGGTGAAAAAAGGGACAAGCAGTTGCAGCGGGCGTGGTAGCTGGAAGGCCGGCGGGAGTTGGGAGGACAGGTGCAGAGCCGGTAGGGAGGGCTGATGGGCCAGAGTGACTATCTGTGCTCTCATGCACAATCTGCAAAATGTAATACTCTTTTAAAAACGAATTCTTATAAAACTGCATTTAACTAGAGTTTTATCATTGCCTTTTATCTACGTTCTTATTTCTCGATGGCGTTATGTAGTTTTTCCATGTATTTCTGTGAAGCACTTTGTTAACTTGTGTATGAAAAGTGGTATACAAATAAAGTTTAATATTATCATTATTATACAATAAAAATCATAAGCAAATACAGACATAGTACAATAAAAACATGACAAGAATTATTGCCAGTGGTTGCTCAGGTGATGCTGGAGCAATAGCAGATGCAGGACCAGCAGAGGCCTGAAGAGAGGTGGGAGTTGGAATGTGGGCTGAGCTGGTGGTGACAGATGAAGGTTCAGAGGACAGGTCCAGTACTTCAACGGTTGGGTCTAAACCAGTATGTAGCTGGCCCTTGGTACCAATGACTGAGGCGGAGAGTTTCATACTGGTGCGTATATTTTATTTATGTCGAGCACTGTGAAAACTATAGATAAGAAATACAAAAGAAAAATAAGGAACATTAGTTAAAATACACAAGCAGAAATTTCATTAATACATTTACAATGCTGATCGCAAACAAAAGAAAACTTAACACTCATAGCACAAATTACCAAATACTATAAAAGAAGTGCAATTAACTAAAAATTAATAAGAAAAAATACATTCATCAGACAAAAGGTGATAATTAAAGATTCACACAAATAATTAACGCAGCACCATCGCTCAGAAACATCACTCAAAATTAAACAACCACAGGATTAATAATTATATCAATTCAAACTTACATACCTCGTTCCACAACCAAGGGGGCTAAAATATTAGAGGAACATCAAGGTACGAGTCTTCTAGAGGATCGTCTGTTTCCTAACAACCCGACAGTAAGAGCTTAGCATTAACAGCAGGGACATGATAATTATGATGGAACCAGTGCGTCATCAAACAACAAAAAAAACAAAACCAAACTTACTCCGAGTACATCCTGGACATCATCAAACAAAGAGAAAGTGAGCAGCACGCCACCGCAGCGGACAACAGGTGAGCAGTACCAGCAGTGTGAAAGGAAAACACTGGTGGATCATGTCATCTAATTAATCACTTCCTCCCCTTCCTGCCGCCGCATTTCCTCTGACGCTACACAACAATGACCGGTCCCCAGGTAGCAGTATGAACCAACCCGCTGTCATTCACACAGTATCTTCAAAGCCCTCATCTTCCAGCTCCTCCTCGGTGCCGACATCCTCCAGCATCTGATCAGTCTCCTCTGTGTCAGGATGTACATCCTGCAAGGCCTTTCCGGTCTGACGGAATAGGTCATCTATACCTATTAGCTCCCCTGGGACAGACAAGACAATAATAGAGAGAGGAAAATAAGCTTTCGCAAAATTCATAAAAAAAGATTATTCTATTTAATGGATATAACAAATAGCTTCATCATGTTTGAAAGCTAAAACTAACCAGTGTAAACAGCAGGTGGCTGAAAAGAGGGGACAAGCTTCCTTCCAAGCACCCTGACACTGTGTGCGTTCACGCAGTGAACAAGGTCTCCTGAGTAACTGAGCAGGGAGGGAGGGTTGACTGCCAGGGATGCAGCTTCATGGTCCTGGTTCCATCTATTGAGTCCTTCCAGGAGGTACAGCTGGAAATTCAAGCTGTTGGCACTTGTTCTTTAAAGTAGTACAAATGTGAGCACAACTACACGTTAATTTGTTGTTTTTGTCATTTGAAAACATTAATTGTGTCACTGTTTCCAGGATTCTGGTAATGATAACAATAAAATAAAATGTTGAACTGTAAATATTTAATCTCGCTGATGAATAATGATTCATACTGACCTGGAATGAACCTGTTCACATGTAAGTGAAAAGACTCAAGAGATGTGGAACCTCTGGCACACCTGTAGTTCGGTAGGACAATGCCTGCCTTGGTGGTCGTCCCAGTCTGACTGTAGAGGAGCACACCTGGTTCGTCCTAAATGCACTTAACATGCCTCTGCTGGACTTGCCAGATGTGCTGCATCCTCTCCTGGTCCAAAAGAGGGACACCAAGAAAATCTCTGCCCTCGACCCCGATCAACTCGTTAAGAAGCTGTGCAATCATGACAATGGTCTGCTGCTCTCCTCTTGTCTGCCTTCTACAGTGCAGGGCCAGTTCCTCCTTGGTGATCTGCTGGTCAATTAGATTTTCAGTGATGCCAGGGACACCTTCCTGTCGCAGCTGCTCCCGCTTGGCTTGCCGCAGCAAGGCAACATCTCCTCTGTCCCACTCAAAAATACAGCTGGACAGTTTAGCCGTAAAGACAGGATACAGAGGATGTGCATCCTTTGTACATCCAGATGCCAGTCGCCGCATGAAGTGGTAGATGTCAAGCTTGACAACCAGGTCTGGCCACCCACCAAATCTTTCTTTCAATTTGGTCTGTCCTCTGCCCTCCCGACAAAAGTCACAGTCTACATAAAGTAGCCGAGGAGGAGCCACACCAGCATTGCTGTATCTGCGGACGAGGTCAGTTGCCATGATGTCCAAGGCAGGACCCTCCTGAGCAGTCGGGACACTGATAAGGATTTGGCCTTTCTCGTTGCTCACAGATGTAAGCCACAAGGCCGTCCCCTCGGCAATGCCTGATAGCTTCTTGATGATCTGTAATGGCACAGACAGGACAGTGAATGATTAAACAATATATTTAATTTATATGTGAGCGCTCGTATAATAGTACTATGTTTCATTTATAATTTTCATATTTTACATGCATGTATTGCTAATGCTGTATTTTAGACTACTTTTGTTTATAATGTAGTAATTTACGGCGTTAACGGTTAAAAATATTAACCTTCTTTGTAGAGTCCATTTTTAGGATACTGCCGAAGGTGGACGTTACTCCGGCTTTGATGTGGTCCAGCCCGCGGAGAATGCTTCCCAGCCAAACTCAGGTTTGGCTGCCACACCGAGATTTACTCGTGTTGCTTCCTTTCTTTGCTGTTAAACGTGGTTTCTTGTCGGGAGCGGTCCTGTGGGATACAGATGAATATTACCTTTTAGGAGGTTCAGCCATTCCTGCGTTTCTGTGATGCTAACTTCCACCTCTGCAGGAAGTTGTTCTTCGTGGGACTGAGGGCAGACTTGACGCACCACTGACTCACACAGCCTCTAGTGTCACAAACTGGTATTACAACACAGGAAAGGTCGGTGTTGGCTGGTGACCATGCTCGTTTCAGTAGATAACTGAAAAACAACAATGGAAGTCTTGATCATGACATCCTCACTGTGGCTGCTTCACACGCTGTTGATAGTGTTAATTCATTTTTGAACTTTTTAAACTAATGTTCTGGCACCTTCACAGCACAACCACCAAAGCTGACATTTAAAAGTAAAGCTACATGTTCTTTGCCCACATTGCAAACTAACTTAGTTTTGACACTTAAGTTCAAACAAAGACATTGAGCTTAACTTGACTGATATTGACACATTTGATGCATACAAAACATTTTGATTTGCTTTGACAGTATATAAATCTGTGCTTGGAATATAAAATACAATCATACTTTTCCCTTATACTTGCATTCAATTTGTGATGTACAAACATTTGTATTTTGCCCATTTTGCATTCAGGCCAGTAGATGTGGCACTGTACACATGAAGCATCAGGATATAAACCCTTTGTAGAATCACTTTGCTGAGAAAGGAAAACCTCCGACACTGTGGGACTTACATCCAGTATCAGGCAGTTGATTTCTGCAAGAAAAGAAGGTAAAACAGCCCGGGAAATGTTTACTTACGGAGTATTTCACTTACTGACTGCTCACAGAGCCAGGTTTCAGTTCGCAGCGTCCACATATAAAAGTAGTCATGGCACAACATCTTCCCGGTCTTTAGGTTGTGATCCCGCCAGGGGAAAGGAGAAGCAACATAAAACCAGGTGTTAACAATCAGAATTTTAAACCTAGCCCAGTCCCCAACAATCACTACCAGCATCTAAAACCAAATCACAAATTACACACAAATGTTCACAAAGGCGGTAGAGGTGAGCTGCCTATCATGTCAGCTGCCACTAATGATGTGCGACCGGGCTCTTAAACTCTCTTCCTCTGATGCTTAAACGGCTGCAGCTGTGGAGAGGACTCGAAGCATCATTGCCGCACCAATAGGAGAAGCCGGCTGTGGAGTTAGAGGCTCCCCCTCTCTCCTCCGACCAATCCGTTACGAAGTTCGTGCAGGCTGATTAGCATAGACAAAACACACTTTAAAATCCAGGTGAACATATTTTTATATCATGCAGAAAGTTAAACAAGAGCACAACTGATGACATAATTACAGAAGATTGCGCCGGTAGAGGATAACATTAAAAGTACTTGAACATTCCTAGAGAACTTTTGAATGTGCTTGCTGCTCGTTGCGTGTACTTCATTCCTCAATGTTCAATCTGTGCAAAAGACGTTACTTTCAGTTTCGTTCATATCTAGAGACTTATCCTGACACTGACCTCAGTCACTGCAGGTGTCCCTCAAAAAGAAGCCTTTTGAAGCTGTCACGACAGGCCACAATAACCTCACACTGATGGTTTCAAACATAAATTTGTCCCAACCATAGCAAGACATGTAAACACATGTACATGCACTTACAGAAGTTGATCTGCAATAAAGCTATACCACTATATCCCCATATAGACGATAGCTGAGTCATTCTGTGAAGCAGGTGCCATTTGGGTCTGCAACATTAGATGAGATGCATATGGCACAAAAATTTGCAAAAGTGTGTTCAGTCATTCAGTTTTCAGTGTGGATTCCTCTGAATGACAGTAAAAGACAAACACTTTAGTTTAGACATGGTGGATCACAGTTAATCACACACATATACCAGCTGTCAGGACAGGTGCACAAATACCTGCTTCTGTTGAGGACTCCTGTGTATGAATTTACAGTATTAAATGACAAACCCCCACAAGATAATGTTCTAGTATACATTGTGTATTGTACTCAATACGATACCAGCGAGAAGAGGAGACAGAAAATAAGTTAATGAGATAAACCTGAATGTTTTGCTGCATGTAGGAAAATTCAATCAGCGACTGACTTTTTCTAATAACATGAGAGTGAGATAAGTTACACTATATTTATCTTTGTCCTGCAAATGTTCACATGTTTGGGACCAGGTACGGTTAGCATAACAAACACTAAGTTATCCGCTAGTTAGCTAGCTAGGTTAGCAAAGTGTTAACTGTCTCCGTTCTCCGGTCAAAGCACGTGTGGAATAAACGAACTAGCTTTTTTACTAGCATCATACACATTAAAACTGTAGCACGTTCAGAAAATAAACATTTACTTACCGAAAAAAACTGTATATCATCATCATCGCTCCAGTTTGTTAGTGACGAAGAATGAGCCATAATTACTGTGAACCGAAAACTCATTAAAACTAAACAACTAACAGCAAAACTGTCAGTGATAAATTATTCTTCCACGGACAAATATTGAGAAAAATAATATTCAACACAACTGATTCAATACGAAACGCTCACGACCCAAGCTCTCCTCCGGTGATCGACCTCCCGGCCTGCTGCGTCATCGGATCAATCATTGCAGACCAGGTATATCAATCAAACAGCCACGCCCCCAAAAATACCTGTTTTTAAGGCCTAATATTTAATTAATTTGGTGATTATTTTCAGATGGACCACCAGAACACTGAACAAAAAGTGTGAATTTAGCCCATCACACAGTAATGAGTTCCGGAAAAAAATAATCGACTGAGTATTTCATGAGAGAAGTTGGTGTTTTTATAATGAGTGTGTATTGGAACAGAGTTTTTTGGAGCCCGCCCCCAGCGGAACCTCGGTGGTATTGCACATTAAGGCACTTCCGCGTTGGCTTCACTTTTCAGCCCCGGAGACTACGTCCATTTTTATATACAGTCCATGACGACAGCAGGTTGAATCTGAAGCTGAGGACCGAAAGACTGTATAATCTCGTCCGATCACCTCTCCTTATTTCCATCTTTCTCCATCTTTGCTCACAGCCAATCACTGTGGCCCATTTCCAAAATCTGGAAAGGTAGAAAACTTTGAAGTCTTTTAGAAGGAGGGAGAATAACACACCACCAGTCCACACATTTTTGGTTTATAGCAATGTTGTCTTTTATTCTAATTTCCAATAAACACAGAATATATCAGTCCCTTATTTGTACAAAAATACCTGAACAGGATACAATGTAGATCCAGGAGCCATACAGACATAATGAAGCAAAGCACAGTAGGGGGATCTGAAGAATTAAAAAAAAGATTACGGTTCATTTGCTCTTTTTTTCTTTCCCTGAAATGTTTATTTGCCTTCAACTTATGATGACTTCAACCCCAAAAATAAAACACAACCAACATTGAGTCAGTTTCACTTGCACCTACACTGAGAGTCACCAATGTCGATGGGACTTGTATGCAACATTGACCTGACGTTAGGATTTAGTTCCAGTAGGATTATGTTTCACAGTCACAGCTAACTGTAAATGAACGCAGTGAGTGGACGGACGGCAACAAAGGACTTGTTACTGTTCAGAAACAAGAGGCACCTGCTGCAAGAATAGGCTTAGTTAAGAAAAAGAATTTAAAAAACACTTTGTTATGCACCTTAAAATCAGAGTAAATGGACATAGTGTAATGCACAATCCTCTTGAGCTACAGCGTATAATTAATAGCACTACTTGTGATGAAAGGTGTACAAAAGCTGCTAAGAATATCCCCAAGGGTTAAGTGTTGGTGTGTGTGCTCTTGATGAAAACCCACTGGTTGGTGTGTGTGTGTGTGTGTGTGTGTGTACGTGTGTAGTTGCGTGCACATGTGTTTAAAGGTGCTATAGGTAAGTTTTATCTGCTGCCGAACGTGGTTTCTTGCCAGGAGAAGGTGGTGGTGATGATGGTTGCTTGCCCAGAGCTTCTGCCATTGTTGCACCCTCTGATCAGCACTATTTCATCATCCTCCCATGCTGAACTAAGGGCAGACTGGACACTAGGGTGACTCACTATCGCTAAGTAGGATGATGTGACAGGACGGGCTGGGGATAGCTCGTTAGCATGCTAACTTCACTAGAAGAAAAGAAGTAATAGAAATAGAGGCAAAACAAGAAATAAAATTGACGTTGCTTTCCACCACTGGTGACAGCTCTTGATTCTAAACTTGTAACGTTTCTTCTAGACTTGTAAGTAAACAGCTGTTGATGTTAACATTGGCTATGTAGCGATAGAAAAAAGCTTACGTATAGCTCCTTTAAGGTTAATAGCCATCCAAACAATTACTGGAGTGTTTTCTTGAAAGTAAATTAGTGGATTCAGATGTGACAGACAGACAAAGAGGGGATATTCAAAAGATGTAGTTTTGAAGCAAAATGGCATCAGAATTGGATGCTGCCAGAGGTGAAGACTCTGTCAGCCTGTCAGCTTATATGAACAACTGAAATCCAGTTTGATCTCTTAAAATAAAAAAACAGCTTAATTTAATACTGTATATACTGTGGTATATTCTTCATCTTCATATGTGCATATATATATATATATATATATATATATATATGTATATATATATACACACACATAAGGGTATAAAGGTCATTTGTGGCAAACCAAAGAAAATACACAATATTGTCAATATACACACAATCAAATAATGGAAAAAAAGGACAAAATAAATCATTCTTCATTTTACATGGAGTTATGAGCAAAAGCATAACGCCCCATACATAGTGATCTGTGACCTAGGTACAGTGTTAGATCTACGTCTTCTCCATAGCTTCACATACTTAGAAAACAAATGATACTGTACACTGGTATAGTCTTATACTTGGACTTGTGTATAGGATTGCATTTTAGCACAGTGATTAAAAATGGACAGAGGAGGAGAAGACGGTGATTTGTCCCCCACTGACCCATAGCGATGTGGCTTTTCATCCCTCTCTGGCAGACAGGAAAAAATCCTCAGCTGAGGACTGGGAATGCTGGAAAACCTCCAGCCAAACTCCTGTCTCCTCTAAATCCACAACTTGGCTTAGCTTTACCCAACCGACAAGCAACCTTCCTCTTACTGTCTCTAAAAGGCAAGTATGATAACCAGCGGAGTTAGCAATCCTGAATAGTGAATATAACAGTCTGGCCATCCACACACACACATACACACACACTTAAATCACCACAGGGTCATAGCTTACAGGCTGGACACAGGTGGGACAGGGGGCGGGGGGTTCAAGCATTATCCAATCCCTGGAGAAGAGTCTGCCCTGGCTGACTAGGAAAGGCCTGACTGGTGGAGCGCAGAGCTGGTGAGTCGGTCAAGTCACGTGACTGGCGGACTGGTGGCGGCAGTGGCTTGCGTGTCAATGACAGTACTAAGAGTGTAGTTTGCCTTGCGGAGAGTCTAATGGCCTCATGATAACCCTGTTCACTGTGAATCTGGCACAGGATGGAGGGGAGGTGCAGGTGAGGGTGGGAGGGATTGTGGCTAAGCAGGTGTTATCTCACATGCCTGCAGCTTTTTATTTGCTGGCATCACGGCAGCAGGAGAAAAGAACAAAAATACCTCAAAGATGTCTCCTCTAGAATCTCTTCTTGTTGTATATTCCTACAAATATGATACTCACTTTAGTTTTGGTAGGAGACAGTCAGGGCCAGATATAAAGACAAAAATCTACTCAGATGATCTGCTAAATACATGGAATATTTATGTGAATGTAGCATGTGAAAATAGTTATTCTGACGGCATGTTTTGTTTGTTTGTAGAAAAATGAGCCCATTCTGCTTAAGTTCATGCAGCTGCTTTCATCCAATTTACTCAGTGACTCTGCCACAATGTCTTTTTCGATACCACCACTTGGGGGCACCAAAGTCAAACATTTTCAGATCTGGCTTGAAGGTGGTTGTTTCAATTCAGTGATGAAGTGTCTCCATCTACTTTTAAGACAGACCAACATTTTTTAGGATACCTGCCTCGTCTCCTTTGCACCTCATCTCCCAGAATGCTTTTCAACAACTACAGGAAAGAGGCATGGTCATGTTGCTTTCAATCAAATATTGGCCTGTGGGCAAAGAAACTGAGCTACCTTGACAAAATATATGAGGCTGCAAATAAGAGATATTTTGGTTGTAGATTGATTTGTCGATTCTTTTGGATAAATCAATAAATTGTTTGGTCTATGAAAGGTAAAAAATGTCCTAAAACCCAGTGTGCCGTCTTCAAATTGCTTTTTTTGTCCGGCTAATGTTCCAAAACCCAGGAAGATTTACATATCTGATGGCTGTGATGCATTCTGGTCTATCGAGGCTACTGCTGGTGTAGAGACTGCTTTCTCACCTCCACCAGAACTAATCTCTCTCTTCGTGATTGTTGCAAAATAGCTGTTCAAGATAGAAGCCCTTGCTGTTCGACTCTTGAGGGACTGACACCACAACCCAATGTTAACCACTGATGCTACCAAACTCCCACGGCAGCTGCTGGAAATATCTGGACATGATGTCACATTTTAGCCAGTTATCTGCAGAAATAATACAGCACCAAACAGGAAAATGGAGCTCAGAGATGTAAAGTTGCATCACCAGTACCTGTTTTCTGAATCATGTTCAAGTGGATTTTTACTTTATGGGAACAGTTTGATATTTTTGGAAATACACATATTCAGTTTCTTGTTGATAAGATCAATCCCACTTTGTACGCTAAATGTGAAGCTAGTCAGCAGCTGATTAGCTTAGCTTAGAAATAGTGTGTCACATAACCTCCAGTAAAACCACAAATTGTTGTTTTTACATTTAGGGTTTTGTATGGATTAAACAGACAAGATACAACATGTTAATCGGTGAGCTTTACAGATTTTGTTACCTTTGGACAGAGCCAGGTTAGCTAGTCTTCAGCTGCTTACAGTAGCTTCATATTTAGCATTCAGGCATGAGAGTATTTCCACCAATGATAAACTGTTCTTTTAACATCTTAAACCTGTTACGGTATGTGCATGTTAATACAGCTTCGATTTCATACACAAGGCTCACAATTTTCACTTAAGGCGAGTGAAGCTCATTCGACTGTGTGTCGACACACTGTCAGCTGAGTTCACGTTTCAAGTCATTTGTTCAATTCCATATTTAAAAACAAAGCAAAAAAAAAAAAAAAAATCATGGGAGTGCTTTAGTTGATTTGTCTTTTCTGGAGTGACGGAACAGTGGTCAGAATCCGAACATGACAGCTCCAACCCATCAATATCAAATCAGGATCATTAAAATGTGCAAGCAGTGAGCTCAAAACAGACTTAGGAAAAAGAAAATGACATTCAAAGACAAAGTCACCGACAGATTTAACCCTTCGATTTAAAAAAAATGACTCAAAATGGTAGAAGCTTGGGGGTGGACACACTTTTCAGGAGTGTATTTAACAGTCTTCCTCCTCTTCCTCGCAGTCTTGTGACGGTGCATCCGGGTCAAGAGCACATTCGTTATTTATTTTTTTGCCATGGTGTGGTCATGCTGGTACGAGCCACACGTACGTCCAAGATGTTCCCAAACCTTTCTGAAAGGCACTGCATAATCAGCCATGACTCTCTTTTGCTCCCACGCCACTGTAATCCAATCAGAGCTGGTGGAAATTCACACGCATGCTATTCAGAAGGAGGGAAAGGGAGGGAGGGGTGAAGGAGGAAGAGGAGGGCGACGAACGAAGAGCAGGCAGCTTCATTTAGCTAGAGAGAACAGCTGTTGTCTGTCCGCCTGGGAGTGCAAAACTAGTTCTGCATTGAATCAACAGTAATCAAACAGCATTAAAATGACATCAAGTAATCAACTCTACAAGAGAGGCTTGTTACAGCCTTCCTGATAAACATTCCTCTGTCCTTTCAGCAAACCCTCGCCACTGCTCTGCTCATCCTGCCTTTAGCTACTTCTCTTTTCTCTTTCCACTTTTCTTTTTCTCTGAGCTTGTGTGGAGGCAAGATCTGGGGTTGCACCAGGGGGATTGTGGGATAGGACACCCCAGAGACAATACGTCATGTCCGCTCGGGTGTTGGGGAGGGGTGTCAGGGGGGGTGGGGTGGGGTTGGGGGGGCAGGGTGTCAGCTTATCCAGACTGGACTGCACAGGTTGAGAAAACTCCTGGATCGAGTTTGATAAGACCCAGAGAGGTTCCCGTCCATCCCTGATGATCGATGAGGAAGTCAGAGGGTGGCGCTCCTCGCCCGCCTCGGTAGTGAGGGGGCGAGGGTGGGGCGGGCACCACAGCTTATCAGGCCTGGAGGATGGGGGAGGTCAAGGCGTGGAAGGGCGAGGGACTTTAAGGGAGAGATCCATCCGAGAGACCTGCAGCACTCCTGCTGAACAGATCTTAGCTCTCTTGTGTTTTCACAATGAATGGTCTCTCTCAAGGGTCAAAACAGCAATGACAAAAACAACCGAGTCTCCACGACCACATCGCAGGAGTTGGGCAACTGCCGGGTCCACAATCTGCAACGCTTGGACTGTCCAGACGGTTCCCATTCGAACATCCAAACAGCGGTAAGGCGGAGAACAGCACGGCACATCAAACCTGCAAAAGCCCATTCCTGCTGAGTCGCTCACATCCCCAAAACCTGACTTAACTTTTCTCTATCTCCTCCACCTCATTGCGTTGCTGAGAGAGGGGCAGATTGGGGGGGCAGGGTCTCAGGGTGAAAGGTGTGCAAAAAAAGGGTGGAGGTGTGTGTGCGTGGGGGAGGATGGAGTGTCACAAGGCCACGGCGGTGCAGGGGTGTTTGAGCTTGCAGGGCAGCACTCCTCTGTTGAGCTGGTAGAACTCCACCAGGTGGATCAGGTCAGTGAACTTGGTGGCGCCGTCGTCGAGGCTGAACAACACCTGACCATCCTCCTCACACTTCAGACAGCAGCCAGTGGGAGGAGAGAGGACAGTCAGCCATCACATGACAATATGACATGTATACATTTATCACTATAAGCTACTGAAAGAACATGCAACATCATCACGTGGCAGCAGAGCAAATAGATGATCATGTAATGAAGTGCCATGCTAGTGGCGAGGCTTTAGGTATGTCAACGGCAGTTTGTTGGTTGGTCCACAACTTTCATCCAGACTGAACTATTTCAACAACTAGTGCATGGATTGCCATGCAATATAGTACAGACATTTATTATCCACCCAGGAAGAATTTAACTTTTCATCAGATCAAAATTTCAATGTGTCAAATGTTTTGGTTTATGATCAATTAACTGCAAAACTCATGGCATTCCCATCAGCCTCAGTTGAACTTTGTGCAACTGTTAGCATGCTAACATGCTAAAGAAGATGGTGAACATGGTAAACATTTTACTTCCTAAATGTCAACATTTTAGCATCCTAACATGCTAATGTTTGCATTTAATTCACAGCTACTGTCTCATATAGCTGCTAGCATGGCTGTGGATTTAAAAAGGACTATTCCATTATGGTTGAAACTTTTATTAACCATTTCCCAGTGTTCACCTGTACAGTTTAGCCTCATAGTATTAGAAATCTCATATCAAGCTGTTATCTCAAAACCTCTGCAAACAAAAGTTTATCTGTGACCTCTGTGACAAAATGTGTTTGCTGTAATTTGTGTGAACTGGCCCTTTAAAGCATTTCAAGTTGATTTCTGCAAACAAATGGCTGCCTGGGAGGAAGGAAGGAAAACCCGATTTCAAAATCTAAAAAAAGCATTGTACATTTTGGAAAACAGTTGAATAAAAACCTTTGAGATTCATTTGACTTTTGAGGCAATAACTGTAGTTTAGTAACTGGGATATGACATGACCTAATAAAAATGCATTTGTTAGCACAATTTTGATTTTCTGAACGAGTGGTGCAGTGATCTGCCTCTTTGTGCCCTGTTGCAGTGGATTGTACCAGTGAGCATGACATTTCCTGCAGCATTTTGACTGTGTTGTGTCATGTGACTGACCGGTAGGATCTGGAAGTGCTTGATCTTCTGGTGGTGGCACAAGGTGAGCACGAAAGCCTTGGGATTACTCTGACTGTCCCGCAACAGGAATAACCTGATACACACAGAGAACACGAGTGAGAAATGTTTCAAGTGTTTGATGAAAAGTATAAAATATATAACACAACTGAACTCAAATGCCTGATAACATGCTGCTGTAGGAGTGTGACTCTTAGAGAACTTTATCTTAATCTGCTTGGGTAAAGGCTAAAATGTGGGGCTGACAAGCCAAAAAGCTTTTAGATATTTTAGAGATCCAAGCTTTTTTTCTTCGCAGCAGTTATGTCTCTATTTTTCATATTTTTTATTCACATATTTCTACTTGATCCAATAATCTTCACCTGCTGCTTTTTCAGGAATCTTTCAACCATGTTTCACATGAGCAATATTTATCCTGAGATAACACCGTGCCAAATCAGCCTCTCAACTTTTTCCCACTCAGCATATCGTCGTCCTTACCCGTCCACTTGACCTTGTTGTATGATCATTTTGTGGGCTTCCTCTCTCATGATGCGACCATGAAACCATACCTGTGTCCTGTGGATGACTGGAAGACAGACAAACAATCGCTGTTTGAGCATTTTCGCAACACATAACTTCAGAATAATTTCACATCAGTGTGTTGTTTGTCTAAGTGAGAGTACCTGTGCTCAGGGAGGACGGGTGCAGGGGGCTGGGACTGCCCAGGACATTCATACGCTGGCTCCGCTTCTGTGGAGAAGAATTGACCAACATATGCCATGAGATAACATCATATCAAACCAGAATCCCTCAGACTAACGCTCCCCTTTGAACCAAGACACGTCTTAAATTTTCTGTATTGCCGGGTAACTGTGTTTTATCACAGCGAGGTAAACCCACAAACATGATGTGAAGTGAGCAGCTGTGTTCTGCTCTGGCTCTATAAGCTGTGATCTCAGCAACAGATAAGTGGAGCTGCTGCACACTGAAATCTACTAAGAAAAGTGCTGGAGGGGAAAGATACATTAGTTCAAAATGGAAGACGGCTTATGCGCACTCTTTCCACAAAAAACATTTCTACACAAATGCCTTGTGTAGTGAAACCCCTCCATAGTTGTAGGGTAACAAGGGTACTTTACCAAAACCAAATTATATGAAAGCTGATAAGATATACAGTTACTAATATCATAAGTTCATCATGACACATTTGGATCTTAAATCCATGTTTGTAATCTCGACTCATCGATTTTCTGCGGATTTATCCAGCCCGTAGGCCAAGCTTCATACACCCTCCCTCTTACCCTCCAGGTCTGTCCCTCCTCCAGGGCGGCGCTCTGGGCTTCGACAGGGTTGTCGATGACGCGACCGGTCCGTCCGGAGAAGTCCATGGCCACCAAGGAGTTCTCAGATACACTCCGCTGTTAAGAGACGTGGCAGGGTGGGAGGGTAGGGTAAGGGTGGTGGTAGGTGCGGAATAGGGGGAGGTGGTACACAAGTGGTTGGGTGAAGGGGAGGAGGGGTAGGCAAGAGGTCAGAGGTCAAACAAGCCAGACACACTCACTGGGGCATGACAAATCCTGTCTGCACACAGACCCACTTCAGCCAATCCACAAAAAGCTGCTCTGAGGAACAGCACAAGCCTCCCCTGGCTTTCTGCCTCTCCTGCTCAAATTATTCAAGGTTTCTTTTTAATTAATTACTTAGACCTCTGCCTCCGCCAAAAATAAATTCAACCAAATAGCTCTTATATATACTACTAATGCCTTTTAGAAGAAAAGCAAAAGGGTTTCCACAATCACCTGGCCACAAAAAAAGAATTCAAGAATTTATAATAACATTAAAAATCTAGTGCCTTAAATTTGCCCTATTTAAGGTAAGATATTGCCAAATTATACATTTTTACTTATCTTAATGCCCAGTCGAAAATCATAAAAAATTCTATGGGAACACTCAAGATTTGTCATCATAATCTGTAAATTAGAGTGATTAAATTTAATGCAATCAAATTAATCAATTGGTCAATCAACAGAAAACTAATCAGCAATTATTTTGAAAATGACTGATGAAAATGAGATATGCAGCGGCTGAGTTTTGGACAGTTGATTTGACAAAACAAGACATTTGCAGACATCATCTTGTGTTATTTTTTGCAGTTGAGCAATGAATAAAGATTAAAGTCTGATTAACTGATATCAAAGATAATTGTTAGTTGCAGCGGGTACAATGATTTGCGAGTGTGTACATACTGTTCTACAGTGGGGTAAACTTAAATGACCACGAGTCTTTAAACTAAACTCACTCCACAAGTCTAATGTTCAAAAAGTACAAAGTTTGAACAGATTCTAGAGATTTGTCAGTTATTTTAACTCACAATCTTTCCAAAGGAGCTTATGGGACTTTTACCAACACCTCATGGTGTGAGGTAATTAGTCTTAGTGTAACACAGCATACAAAAATGCAGGTCTCTGTTTGCTGTGTGTTCAATCTTTTATACACCGTATGTGTGTATGAGCATTATGTAAATGTTCACCTTTGTAAATAACTCCGGGATAAGATTTATGTGCCGGATGTACTTTTGTTATAGCCTGCTGTTTGTTTAAATGAGCAGCCTGACCTGAATCTGGACCATAAGCCTTTCGCTGCAGAACCTCTTTCACCTCATTAACAAATGTCAACAGCAGCAATGATCATCTGAATAGAAACTCATTTTAGTATTTAACAAATCCTTCTCATGCAAAATGCATAAGTTGTGTTTTTTCCTCTTAAGGAGAACGAGGTGGTCACCAATCAGCCAGTCACCAATGGTTTCCAATCAGCTAACTAACAGATAAATCTGGACTGGCCCTGGCTGACTGGGGGCATTAGATCAGGGTTGTAAGAAAGTGATGTCAGCGCAGATCCTTACCACAGGCGCTGTGAAAGGTGAGAGGTTGGACTTCCTCTGCTGGGGGATGTTGTAGCTCTGATACAGTACGATCCCATACTGCGAAGGCAGGAGAGAAGGGACTCCATCAAGTCATGTTTTTAAAGTGCAGACTGATTATTTAATGTTGACTTCAAGAAATGAGAATTTATCTATTAACTAACTGGATGCCAATTAGCAGCATTTGTCAACCCTCTATGAGCTGTACAGTAGTAGTCCTCACGGCCTTGGATTTAACTACAACAACATAAAAATAAAGGAAGTACTTTGAGCAGTCTGAAGGCAGTCATCCAGCAAGTCCTGCTCTGTTCGTCCTCAGCACACAGCATCTTTAGCTCCTTACAGTCGCTCCTCACTTTGCTGGGCTGTCAGACAGAAGACACAGTGGGACATTACATTAATGAGATGCACATCATGAATATGTAAGGTCTCTTTTGTGGTTTTCGGCAATTCAGTTTTCTGTACATGGAAACCCTAAACCTTGTGACAGGGCAGAGCAAGACTACAAAAGAGAAAGACAAAAGGAAAAAAAAGATTGGAAAATTGGTGGTACATTATTTGCAATCAAATACATCACATATACAATAGAGAGGTTGACAAACAACAACAAACACCCATAAAGTTGTATTTATGATCAATCTTAAAGCAAGACTACGTCATGTCCAGGTAACAATTATGGAATAATGGTAAATGATAAAACAGTAGCACAACTAGAGAAGAGCCATGATGTTAGCAAACTCACTAATCTCAATATCACTCAATATCGATATCACTCTAAGGTTAGCTAACATTAGCTTACAGTAGCCACAATAATCTACTGGTCGTAGCAGACCGAGTGTGTAGCAGCCTCTGAGTTAATCAAACAAAAGTGTGTTGTATTGATTGTGAATTCAACTTTTCATTTGTAGAAGAAAGAAAGAAAGAAAGAAAGAAAGAAAGAAAGAAAGAAAGAAAGAAAGAAAGAAAGAAAGTTGAATAGCCTCACTTTACACGGCCAATGGCACCTGACAGTAACTGCTTTACTATTTCACCCAATCAACCAATCATCCATCAATTCAGTGATGTTCTCAAAGACAATAAAGTCGGCTCACACTTCTGAATGATACACAAACTTTAAGCTTGTCGACTTTCTCAGGTGTCAGTTCACAGTTAATGAATGACATTTAATTAAACTCTCTAGTGTTATATGTAAACAACAATATAATACACCCCCGCAAGCAACGACTATTCAAACATCACAGCACAGATTTTCTCCCTCCTCCTCCACCAGTAACAAGAGATGTTAGACACACGGCTCCTTAAAAGCAACCCCTACTGATAAATTCATTTATGTCGCCATAGCAACAATCCAGCCACCCCCAGCAGCAAAGTAAAATCCCGTACCCAATCCTGCACTGTCACCCCCACTGACAGCATCTGACATACCGGCCGTGTTGTGTGTGTGTGTGTGTGTGTGTGTGTGTGTGTGTGTGTGTGTGTGTGTGTGTGTGTGTGTGTGTGTGTATGTAATGGAGAGGTGAGGGAGGGGGTTAGGCGGGCCAGATTCGCTGTAACATCCCAGCTTATCCGACTGGGTTTATCCCAGATCAGCAGGTGACCCACCACAGATAACTCCTGGAGTGGGACACACAGTCCTCTGACACACACACACACACACACACATGCACGCGCACACACACACGCGCACAGATAACAGCCCGTCATCCACCTCTGATAGGATGGAAATGGATATACTGTTCCCTGTATGGGATGTGTCACTACAGATTTAAATGAAGAAAAGAGTGAAATTATCTCATCTAATCTTCAGCGCTGGATTAAATGAGTTGCTCAGGTTGCTGTGTTTCCTTGTGTGTGTGTTACCTTGATGCAGAACTGGTAGTCTGTGGGGGCATTGTGTAGTTTTCTGCCGGTGATGATGGTGAAGATGTTACTGTCTTCCAGATCCGACAGCAGCTGCAGATGCCGGGGTTCCTATTCAGTTAGAGATTGATGGGGGAGGGAGAAGAATTACAGACATCTATTTTACATTTCTTCATGTTTTCTTCTGGAAATTGAAAAAAAAAAAAAGATCTTTTTTTCTCTTTCTTTATTCTATTTTTCATTTAACAAAACATGAAATTAGAAGTTGATTTATTCTTTGATTAGACATCAGTGCTCCCTAAAGAAAAACTGGGATTAACAAAATTTAAAAATATATCAAATAGTAGAGAAAACTTGAAAAATAAGTTTAGCCACTGAACTATTTTACACAAAATGTCAACTGCTGGTCTCCTTTAAACCAGCTTCAGAAAACGGTACAGCAGTAATTTATCACCTTGGATGTTCCTTTAGTAGAATAGTAGAGACCCGAGCGTCGCAGGAACATGTAGAGCTTCTTCCAGGACTTGCGTCCCGGCTCCTTCATGTACAGATAGCCCTGGATCTCTGGACAGCTGCTAGAGTTCAGAAAGTTCTGGGAAAAAACACACAACAGCATCTATTGGTACCACAGTTGTTTGAAACTTTAACATCCTTAAAACATACATATTTCTCCTGCTGTAAAATCCACTTCAAAAACTATAATGTCCATGCTCTTCTGTCTGTATTCCTAAAAATCTGGCAGTGACAACACTGGGTGAATGCAATTAGCAGATTTCAGGAGCTGTGTGTGTGCATGCATATTTTTGGATTACCAGATGTCCTCACAGAGATAAAAATCCTCCATGGTGAGAACATTTTCCTGCTTTCACAGCTCCTTACAGTTAAGATTTAGATGTAGGATTAAATTAAAGCTGAGGTAACACTTAGGGGTTAGGTAATGAATCAAGTCTTTGCATGCATGCTATTAGAGTTGTATGTGTCCTTTCACTTAGTCATCGCCTCACCTGTAAGAGCTGTGACTGAGGGATTGAGCCATCAGACTCCTGACACCAAGCCACCATCTGCTCTGGAAAAAAGTTCTGGATGGAAAAACACACAGAGAGGCCAACAATGAGCGAGAGAGAAAGAAAAGAGAGAGAAGAAGGGAGGGAAAGAGGGCAGTACTAGAAAACACTTAGTGCATATGCAAGCTCAGAGTGGGGTAGTGTTTCTCTATGCAGAATACATCTCTCGTTCTGTGTGTGTGTGTGTGTGTGTGTGTGTGTGTGTGTGTGTGTGTGTGTGTGTGTGTGTGTGTGTGTTTGATGAGTACAAGGACTCAGAGGCAAAGTGGTGGGGAGAGAGAGAGAGAGAGGGCACTCCAGCCTGGGAGTAGATGCAGTATGATCTCACCCGCTGATGTAATCCCCTTTAGCCAGCAGCGCTACTCTTAGCATGATTGACAGGCCGCGGCCAGCACTCTGGTGTTTTAGTGTGCTCATTACCACAGAGCTGAGGTCACCTGCTGGCTCTGACACACACCTAAATCACCACGGCAATAATGTCACCGTATACCCAGCCAGCACATAACAGCAGAGCCCCACGCTGAGTCCACATCAGCAAAAGATGCCACGCAAGCTGGCTAACACTGACATGCTGGCTGTCAGAGGCAGGTTTGTGTCTTTAAAATGATGAACAGCTTTGCATTTTATTTTTCAGCTCATGTTCCCATCCAAAACGATTCGAAATGGGTGCAAAAGTAGAATGAGCTTCAGCCTCTACATCACCAGAAGGAGGGCAGAAATAAATCATAGTGTGACCACAGAGAGCCCAAACACAGTGAGAGACGACACAAAGAGAGCATTGTGTACAAAGTTAGACTGATATGGGACAATACTGGGCTTTTACTAAATATGAACAATAATTCACTCTGTCTTGATGAAAAAAAAAAAACGGGATGAAAATTATATTAGTTGTGGAATTGATCAGTAGATCAGTATACTACAAAAATACTACAGAGCTTTGATCAACAGAAGAGAGCATGAATAACATTCAGTGCTTTCAGCTAGCTAGACGTTTTCTCCTGGGGAAGGTAATATCTGTCTGTCAGTCACTATAATGGTGCAGATCAAAATATCTCAGCAGCTGTTGAACAGGTAGCGGTCAAATTTTGTACATTAATGGTCCCCAGAGGCTGAATCCAAGACTTTGGTGATCCCTGACTTTTAATCTTGCGCCACAATGAGGTTAATATTTGTGGTTTTCAGTGAAATGTCTCAACAACAGGATTGCCATGATATTTGTCCAAAACTTTCCCATCAGCCTCAGCTGCAAATGTTAGCATTGTAACACACTAAACGAAGATGGTGAACATGGTAAACATTACACCTGCTAAAACATCAGCATGCTAGCATGGTCATTGAGAGCGTGTTAGCATACTGATGTTAGCATTTAGCTCTGTCCTTGTTTCACCTAATAAACTCTACCTTGCAATGAACAAGACTGTCCTTTACCTTCTTAAAAGTCTCTTCCTTCTGGTTGTCTGGCTTTGAAAATATCAAACATCACATACTACTGAGAGTAGTGCTAATTTCCAGTTAAAATGAAGCCAAGTCAAAAGTTGACAACATTTAAATATTGTTTTATTTATATATATATATCATCTGTCCCTACAAAAAAACATAATGGCTATACTGTGTAGCCTACTGTAGCAATGTCATAACTGAGTGGATTCTCCTGTTTAGTGCTAATTTGCAAATGTTAGCATGATAACATGCTAAACAAAGATGGTGAACACGGTAAACAACATACCTGTTAAACATTAAAATGTTAGCATTGTCATTTATTGTCATTCATGAGCATGAAACATGACGACATAAACATTTAGTTCAAAGCATCTTTGTGCCTACAATAGGCTGACCAGATGTCCCTGTTTTTGTTGGACTGTCCCCAGCTGGAGCTGTCCCCAGAAATGTCCCCGTTTTTAATGTTTGTAATTAAAGCAGACGTCTAGCATTGCACTTATTCCGGCCAACAGAGGGGGCTGGCTGCGAGCTATAGAAGTGAAGCTAAAACCATCAAAATAGACTTATCCTTTTTGTTATCTCTAGGCAGAGAAAATGTTAGCTGGCTCACTCATTGGTTAGGAGTTCATAACCAGCCTGGCAGTAAACTAACAAAAACAAACTAACAACAAACTTCACGACTGCTTCAAAGTCAGGGAGTCATATCATTTTATCAGTCGGCCTTCACAATAGTTTATGACAGTAAAACAGTAACCATGGTCAAAATAAATGACATATATTGACCACCAAACTGGAAATGTCCTCAATTTTCATTTCGTGGCTGTAAGACTCTCAGACATGTAATTATAAATCAAGATTTTGTGGAAATTGCGATATTTTTGATGCTACAGAGGGTTTGTCACATCACCCAGAAAAAAATATTTCTGTATCCTGGAAACACTGTGCATGAGTGCCTGTAGTTTTTTGTCTAAAATTTCAGCATGAAATTTTAGCTATCAGCAGCTCCAATCCAAAAATATCAAGGCCAGAAAATCGGCAGCAGAACAGCTGTGTGTGAGTGTGTGTGTGTGTGTGTGTGTGTGTGTGTGTGTGTGTGTGTGTGTGTGTGTGTGTGGGGCAGTGTGTATGTGGGGCTGCGTGCTAAACTGAAGCAGTCAGAGAAAGGTCATTTCAGGGATGCGAGAGACTCACCAGGGGGTTCCTGAAGAATTCATATTTGGCATAGTTCTTCCTGAAGAGGAATTTACTGTCGCTGCTCATGGAGGCTTGAACCTGAACCACCAGCTCATGGTCCTCCAGACACCTCTCTGTATGAAGACACACACACACACACACACACACACAAACAGGCTGTTAGTCACCTCAACTGTGTCATCTTTGAGTCGTCCTCAGGGTTGGACTGTGAGGGACACACAGATTTTTTTTTTTTTCTTACACAGCTTTAGGGCTCATTATTTTTATTTCAAGGACATAATAATAATAAACACAAGTGGAAATTGGGTGGAAAAAAAATCAATACAAAAAAGTTTCACTGTTCATTGTTCTTTTTTAAATAATTTTTAGGGAGTGGCTGATCTGCAGCTTAAAATGCAGCTCTTTAGCATGCATTTCCTCACTCTCTTTTTAATACTGAAAGCATATTCTGAAATGTCCTTGTCACCAAAGGACCTTGTTTAGTATAAACTGCTTTCAACAGTGTCCTCTGGAAGCAGGAAACAGCAACTTTTTGATGTGCCAAAAAATAAAATCCCAGTGAAAATCAGTTTAAACTGATGTAGCTTGTTTAAAAAAAATAGGTTTAATTTAAGTGGATAATTGATATGATTCATATAAACGGGAGATAATTAGTCTTTTACACCTTTTGACAAGCAAAAATAGAGTGTCATAGTAAAGTCATAGCTGTGAATGCATTATACACAGCATGTTGTATGATAATTGAAATGAAGCATAAACACAAGCATTACTGAGAATGCAGTTAACTTGTGTTCAGATATGAGAGATTTTTTTTTTTTGTATTTTTTGTCTATCAAAATGATCACTGACTTCAGGCCACTTCTTTATTTTTCACTACATCACGCACTATTGTATACAATGACACAGCAAGAAAAATCGCCTGTTACTAAGAGACAAGCAAGGGAGTAAGAGGTTAAATGAGGAGGGGCTGTGAAAAGAAGAAGCACTGTGATTCAGGGAGGGAGGAGGTGAAGGTGGAGAGAAGAAGTGGCATGAGATGAAGGGGGGGGGTGATGTCATGTATTTACGCTGATTGCTGAGAGCAGAGAAGCCATAAGCAAAGTACAAGCCACAGACAAACACGCAAGCACACATTAAGAGCTCACACAGACCTAACCTGCTCACTGTGCACCACAGAGGCCCAATTACTTTCTCTATGTGTGTGTGTTGTACTCTTTCTTGAAATTGAGGGCATATGATCTCAGAGTGAGGCCGATTAGAAATTGATTGTGACAGGATGTTCCAGTTCTGGATGGACACACACACACACACACACACACACACACACACACACACACACACACACACGAAATGATAGCAAGCAGGGTTTAACACTAATTCTCCCTTCCAGATTAACTCGCATAGTCTTGCTTTATTAAGGCAAAACACACCCATACACACACACACTCGTACACACACATTTTGGTGAAACCGTGGACACTGTTTTTGCTAAAAATAAAAGAAATAAAAAAAAAGGATTCTCTCTGCATTTTAGAAGTGGAAATGTCTGGAGTCTGTGTGTGTGTGTGTGTGTGTGTGTGTGTGTGTGTGTGTGTGTGTGTGTGTGTGTGTGTTGGCTGCAAGCAGGGGAATTTCCTGTGGAGGGTTAAGAAAAGACTGATTGGCTAGGAAGGCTAGGGGCTCGTCCGACGGAGACCCACGATTGGTTCTTTGCAGCTCTGGTATGACGCTTTAGTCCAGACCTCTCCGCCCTTCCCCCTCTCTCTCTCTCTCCCTCTCTTCCTCTCTCCCTTTCTTTCTCCCTTCATCTCTCTCTCTCCCTCTTTTCCCCTCCCTCCCTCTCCTCACCTCACATTCCATCTCTCCAGTGCACTTTTTTCCAGAAACGTAGATCAAGCAGCAAAACACAAAGTGATCCTTTGACTCTAAAATTACAACTCATGTGTCGGAAAGCCTCATCGAGGACAAAGACGGACGCAGAGAAAAAAACAAAAACATACAGGTTCAACAGGAGACATGGCAAAAGTAAAGTGTGTTATTCCTTTTTTTTCTTTCTTCTTCACCCCTCCTGAGCGAATGATTTGGGAGGGAGCGGGCATGTGCGCAGAACACGGAAAATACTTAATCCTATGACCGCCACACCTCCCTACCCGAGCCCTATAGAAGGCATACAAGCACTCGTGCCATGCTCAAGTGAACATACACACTGAGAATACACAGAAGAGAGTTTCCCCACCCATGCAGAGACCCACAAAAGAAGTATAGACACACACACACACACACACACACACACATACAAGACTGAAACACACCTGCAGAAAAGACACTCCTAAAGATACTAGAATGCAGTGGACGGCAAACCCACCAGAGAGCCGTGGCCTTTCAAAGAAAAGAAGAGTAAAACCGAGCGCAGTATCACTGATGTGACAGATTTGGCCTCAATGGAAGTTGTAACGCTTTCTAACCATCTTTTCATAACCTGCTACATCACTGCATATACACGACGTATTAGCAGAGACACTCAAAATAAGAGTTGATCCTTGCAAAAAAAAAAAAAGAAAAGAAAGAAAAAGACTCAACAATGCACCAAGTCCACACCTGGATCCACATATACACACCGACACATCCTTACCAAGGCCGAGGATGGGGTGGTGCTCCACCAGCGTCCAGGCGTTGTCGTCCAGACAGTGGCTCTTGTAGACCAGGAGCTGACAGACGTCTCTGGCCGTCATGTCTGCCGGGATCTCCACCACTTTACCAGCCCCATCCTCGCTCCACACCTTCACTATCTGAAAATATATACATGAGAATAATGATGGGGATATATGCACACGACAGCAGGGAAATGTCATGTTGTTACTTGGCTGAAAACAGTGAGACAGTGAGAAGGCGTTACATGTCCCGAGTCGCTTTCGGGAATTCAAAACTGCGAATAAAGACGAAGAGTGGAGCAGGTCTGCGGTTACATTTACCTCCATAACCAGGTGCTTTATGAAGTCCACCTTTAAAAAGTCCTGTTCACATTCTGTCATCGCAACATGAGCAACGCTTAAAAAAAAAAGAAAAAGAAAGAAAAAAAAAAAGAGGAATGATGACGTCCAGGAAAGGTCGGCTGGCCCATGCGCTCTCAGCTCAACCCTTTTGTCCACAGCTCAACCAAACTTACTAACACGCACTTCCACGAATATGCGTGTAAACCTGCTTACGTACAACCCACAATGACACGTTTTGTGTCGCATGCAAAGAACGTCCACAGTCAGAAAAACAGAGAAAACCACATTTTCACGCTTGGACAGTGAAATAACACGGTGGGTTTACACATGTTGCTTTTTGTCTCCTAAAACTGTCACCGCCGGGAACAGAGAGCTGGTACAGTTCTGAGCCGGAGCAACTTCCATTGTTGCGCCATTTTGAACCATTTCAGCCAAGTGTCCAAAGCAACATTTAAAATCGGCCGTAATTTTGCCTTCTTCAAGTGTGTTGCTGCACAGATAACCACAGACCAGCTGCTTCACACCACTGTATGAGCAGATTCACACACACACACACACACACACCATGGTGAGCTCGCTCTCACATGCAGCGTAATACACAAACACACACATAGATATGAGAGAATGAGGACCGGAAAGTGAGAAGGAGAGGAATTGTCTGTGCATGTATGTTTGTGCGTGTATTCTCACGCACCCATTTACTTAACATTTTCTGTCCGCAGCAGGGATTCTGCTTCCCTGCACTTCACACAAAACCCGCCGGGGAACAAATGTTGAAAATTACATGAAACAAGACACAAAGCTGGTGATGGGCGAGCGCCTGGACGGGTGGGCATGGAAAATAAAGTCGAACAATGGCAACCGAGAAGTGGAAACACACGAAAACACCTTAAAAAACGACAGGCAACGGTGGCCTAGAAATGACACAAAACACCAGAAGCACCAGCACAGCGACGCTTAGATAGAGACTCCGATTGCAACCAGAAACAACGTCACAGCACTCACTACCTCTGCAAAGCCAGAAGACTCCCTCGTCTCTTCCCACACGCCCCCCGTAAAAAAAAAAAAAAAAAAAAAAAAGTAAATTCATGACGCATGAGCTTTGTGTGAGAAAAGTTTTAGAAACATCGAGGGAGAAATGCAAAGGTCCTCATCGCTGCAGACTGGTAACAGTCACACACACGCACACACACACACACACATACATCTACACTCACACACACACACACACACAGACCTCACGACAGTCATCCAGAAAAGAAACGAACACACACACACACACACACACACACACACACACACACACGCACACACACAAGTCTCTTACCTCCACAGCCTGAAAGAGGCAACAGTCTGGAGAGCAGGATGGCATTTTCACACTGAGACGCTCTCCAGTGACACAGAGAGACAGAGAGAGAGAGAGAGAGAGAGAGAGAGAGAGAGAGAGGAGAGGGAGGGGAGGAGGAGGAGGATGAGAGGGAGGGAAGGAAGTCAGGAAGAGAGAGAGAGAGAGAGAGAGAGAGGGAGAAAGGGAGAGAGAGGGAGGGACAGATTGGCAAGGAGAATGCAAGAGAGGTAAGAGGGAAGAGGGGGAAGGTGGGAGGAAGTGACAGAGGAAGGACGAGAGGGAAAGAGAGACAGAGCGAGAGAGAGAGAGAGACAGCCTGCCCCTTCTTCTCGTGCTGGGCAGCATAAAGGCTGAGCTGCGAGGAGTGGTATGAGCCACCCCCCCCCACCCCCTTCTCCTCACACTGGATTAACCCAGTGTGGGATTTTTAAACGGTGAGCTGATACCTGTCACGTACTCTACACTCTTATCTTCAGGGTTGTGTTCAAATCCCTTTACCCCCCCCCCCCCC
>NW_019525432.1:1637153-1647794 GCF_002814215.2 Seriola lalandi dorsalis
TGGGGGGGGGGTGGTTGCTCAGCAAATCTGCCCAGCCTCAGGAGAGGTAGACAGGGAGAGGGAGATAAAGAAAAAGAAGGGGGGGGGGGGCGAGAGAGAGAGAGAGACAGAAAAGAGCGAGAGCTATGGAGGAATGTCAGTAATGCAATACTGAGTCATAATCAGGCTCATGTGTAGAGCGGAGGCCAACCCAGCTGGCCCCTAATACAATGTGCATGAGAACTATGAGCCCCACATACACACACACACACACACACACACACACACACACACACACACACACACACATTATAAATACACACACATTGTAAACTATGACAACCAGCTCCAGCAGATTTTTGACTTTACTGCTCGTCTTTTTTCTCCAGTCGCACGCGGTGGTTTTGCAGCCATCTGGGGAGCAGTATAACACCGGCTCTTACCGAGTGTACATACACGTGTGTGTGTGTGTGTGTGTGTGTGTGTGTGTGTGTGTGTGTGTGTGCAGGAGGATAATGCATGTTCATGTATGTGATGAGCACATGTGAAAGAAAGGGTGAGTGTAGGAGGAGATAAAAAGCTCACATTGTGCGTCATATGGAGTCAGCAGGACAGTTTTTCCTTTTTAATCTGTTTTCTTTCTAATTTCTTGCATTTACATTTCAATTTGTTCATATACTTGTTCTTTAACTTTTAAATAATAGTTTCTGCACATGAAATAGAAAAATCCTTCCTCAGTACTCAAGTTCTATCTTTACATGATTCAGTTTAACTCACCTTGGCTTGTTCTGCCCCCTCTGTTTTCCCCTCCCCTACTTCCCCTTTTTCTCTCCACCAGAGGAAGGTAAGTGGTGGTAATACAGTCCACACAGACACAGACACACACAGACACACACAGACACACACACACACACACACACACACACACACACACACACACACGCACACACGCACACACGCACACACACACACACGCACACACACGTAAAAAAGGCTTTGAGCCACAGCATATTGGATTGAAAGGTCATGGAGAGACACCTGCATGCATATAAACAAAGACACGCACACACGCACACACACACACACACACACAAGCACAGTTCGTATGGGGTCAGATGTCAAACACAATAATCTGCGTTAAGGTCAGGTCCACTTGACCAAGAGGTTTATGGGCCTCTAAACCTATCAAGCTATACGCAAACACACACACACCACAGAACAAAGGCACACACTCATACGTACATAAGCTAACACACACACACACACACACACACACACACACACACACACACACACACACACAGATCTGGTTGTTTTAAGCCAGAGCAGATCTCTTCCACAGACTGTAAAATAAATCTTGATTCATTGGAGGAGGGAGAGTGGTGCTTCTATTATTTGTTGGCCATTGGGGCAAATGGAAATGGTTAGCTTACACAATTATATAGAGACTGGGCTCACAAGTTGCTTTTATTTGAATGTGCTTACAGGACAAAATCATGAATGTAGATGTTGGAAGTTGAACCTTCGGCCCAGTCCGAGGTAATGTGGTTTGTATTCTTTCTTTCTTTATAGATGATGAGCTGATTTTGCTGGCAGAGTGACTGCTTAAGAGGAAATGCATAATTCTTCTGATAAGTATCTTAAGGAAGTGACAAGGGTTAATTCAGTAGGACTCACAGTAATCGATCACCATCTCAAGATCAATACAACGACTCCACTCTCATAGCATCACCTTATAAAGTTGGTATGGTGAGCAGGTTAGCAAACATGTGCCAGTGAACGAATCTATCAAACACTGAGCAGTTAGAAATTATTTGTAGTAGTGTATCTGGACTGATGAATGTAAGTTCAAATTGAACTCTCATTTCAGCTCTGGTTTTGCTCTCGACTAACCACTGAGCAATATATCTGACACTTTAGCTACTAAATGCGCCACTATATTCACCAGCTAGCTGTTTACTTTGTCAGCCTGTTGTTTTATGTCTTTATCAGATCTTTTTTGTTGAAAACTGCCAAATTCTGCAGCTGGAAAACCCCTAATAAGAGCAAAACAAAGCTGTGGGTGGTAAATCCAAAACAATGAAGTGAAAGACGCTAAAACACATTAAATCTAAGGGGTAATGCAGGGTGATGATTCTCGTCTTGCTATTTTTTCCATTGTTAATCTCAAAATATTGATTAGTCGGTTAATGTTGTTTTTCCCTGATTATGTAATACAGGGTCATATTAAATGCCAATTCTTCTACTGTAAACAGTGTAACCTTTTTACTTAAACAAATTGTGTTAAACGGCTAAAGACATTAAACTAACAGCTAATTCTTACATTATCCTGCAGTTAATACAATACGAGCTGCTACAAATCTCCGAGTGATACCTGAATGTCTGGCAGAGGCTGCCGTAGCAGACTAACACACCCATATCTAATGTCAGCATTTGAATGCTGGTTGCTGGTGACTTCCCACCCTGGTCTATTACAGCATCAGTCGTCTTTCATGTCTGTGAGTGGTCGGGTTTCAAGCCAGACAGAGCTGATTAGCTCTGCAGACAGTCCAAACTCAATTTCACCTCTCTGGAGCGCCACCACAAAGCCTTACTGAGTGGCTCACCTCCCCATCTTCCCACGACCCAACACTGACACGGCACTGTCTCAGACACACACACACACACACACACACACACACACACAGACACACACGCATGCATGCACGCACGCACACAGATAAATGTGTACACAGTCAGAGTCACAGTCCTCTGACTGACTGATGCATGTCTACCAGTCGGTTCTAGGAATCTCTGCTGTGGGTGTAAAGATCACCCATAGGTTTTGCTAAATGAAGTCATGTGGGCGTTGGTGAAATCGATCCAATAAAAAAAGAACATGAGTCAAAATTTTGACCTGCCAGTGGATTTAGCAGAGAAGTTTACACAATGATTTATTTAAGCGTGCAAATCCCATCCGCACGCCATCTTTCATCTAATTTGTCTGAGCAGGAAACACAAAGATCTCCATCCCTCAGCAAAATGAATGCCCGCTGTAGAGAAATATCACTGATCTTATTTGATAAAATCCCAAGAAACAAAGAATGTCTGTGAACTTCCTCTTCAGGAATTACAATTTGAAGGTGTTATATATAAAAATGTGAAGCTAGTTACATTTTTTATTGTCAGAACGTGAACAGATTGTAATGTAACTTTAAAAACGAGACCTTCCCTCACTTTCTCATTTGCTTGTAAGAGCCTGTGGACTGATTTCTATGAAAAGGACTCGGGGTGACGTTTAATCTCACTTCCGATAGCCTTTGCCTCAATGTCTCTCTTCCGCTGCCCTAAAACAGTGTGCTACGCTAGCTTACATTAGCTCAGATATAGGAGTCCGTCAACAAATGAACCAGCTCCCAGCACAATACAGACTACAACACAAACTCCACATGAGCACAAAAAACAAAAACAAAGTTTTATCTAATGAAGCCTGTCTGGTCAAACAGGAGTGAGGCCGACATCGGGAGAAAACTCAGGTCAACATCACCACAACATCACTACACTAAACTATAGTCTCAAGCACAGCTTATAGTCAAACTATAATAACAGGGAAACTTTAGTTACCTCATCTATCAACATGATGGCGGTCAATCACGTTCAGTCTTGTACTCTGCGGGTAGACGTGACATTCATTAGCGCAAGCCACAGGATGCTGACTGCAGTTCACTGCTGTCATTAATAACAGTTTTCTGAATGTTACATATAAACCATTTTTAATCTTGTCCTAACCCTTAATTATGTCAATTTAAATAGCTTGATTTCAACATGGTAGAACCAGTGTTGCAATTATCCAAGCAATTATTGTTTGTTCATATTTCTTTCTTCTCACTATGTCTGTTCTATATCTATTGATATGCAACAAAACAACAAAGCAAATTCCTTGTATGTTGAAAACCTACTTGGCAATAAACCAGATTCTGATTCTGAATCTGACTGTGATTCTGAGATGCTGACAATCAGGATTTCTGGCTCCTAAAATGAGCTCAGATGAGATCTGCTCATCTGGATATTGTAAACTAACAGCTGAGTTCTGAGAGAAAAACTAAATCTAGCATCAAGCTCTAGCTTGACAGTAATGATACACATTCAGGCGTCAGGCGCGCATGTGTGTCTGTGTGTGTGTGTGTGTGTGTATGTGTGTGTGTGTGTGTGTGTCGAACAAGCGTATGTTCCCTGAATAATTATTAGGTTACGTCATCACATTGCCACGGCATGTAAAATATTTACTGCGTGGCAGAAAAAAAGTCCTGCAAATCTTCATTACACACACACACACACACACACACACACACACACACACACACACACACACACACACACTCCTACTAAGACACTCACAGAACTGAGCTTCTAACGTTGGTGAATTCTCCCCAGGTACGTGATTAAATTTCAATTTACAGTAAAGCATCTTGGTCTGTGTGAGGAAACACAGCAACCTAGAGTCCATCTAACATTGGAGCTTACATGTCTATATGCCATTGTAAGCTTACCATGTTGAACAGGCTTTCACTGCCACCTTTACACACACACACACACACACACACACACACACACGCACACACACCTGATCTGATTGCAGTGGGTCAGCAGACCATTGCGTGCAGAAGTGCATCAGCTGACCACAGACAAAGGGGGAGGTAGGAATCCTAAACTGAGAGTGTGTGACTCAGAGCGTTAGCCTTAAATTAGTTTTTATGACACTGCTGCAGTATATATAGCCATCATGTCATATTTTGCTTTAAGCAAGGACAGTCTTGTTTAGTGTGAGGTTCAGAATGGCCTCACACACCCTAGCTCAACAGCAACCATGCTAAATTATCACAAGAGGCATCCAGCCGTTTCAAGCAAGAAGGATGCAAAATGAAAAATTTGACGATAGCATCACAACATTAGCTTCAGGCACGTAGCAGACGTCAAAGAATCTGAAAACAAGAGTCTACGGTCACAGCTCTGTGAGACTGTACATAGACACAGCGGTGATTTTTGAGCTAATTGCTAACATGCTCACAAGCACAATGTTAACATGCTGTTTGTTGATGTTCACCAGCTCTGTTTGGTGTGAAAGCATGCTAATATTTAGAACAAAATACAAAACTGTACAAAATACAAAAGTACAAAAGTACAAAAATACAAAACTGAGGCTGATGGTATCCAGATAGCAAAATAAATTTCACCCATACTTGGGCCACATGCATGTTTTGTTCTGGCTGAGTAAAGGCCCATGACCCGAATCTGGACTTATTCTGGCGCACACACAGAAAATCTTATGGCTGTCAGACAACACCAGAGGACAACAGCTGTAATCTACCCAGATGTGGAAGCGTATGGGCCAGACTTGGGCCCATACGCTTCTGGCCCATTTTATTTTGGGCCAGAAGTTTCATTTTGCTGTTTGGGTAGTAGCCCCAGGTATTTCAGCATAAACCAAAGTGCTTTAGTACAGTAACTTTGACCACCATTAACATCCATACTTGATTTTATAGCCTCAACATCATCAGGATTCATCCTCTGGGGACCGTAAACGTCTGAACAACATTTCAAGGTAGTTCATCCAGTAGTTGTAGTCGTAGACCAACTGACCTGCATCACTCTTGGCACAGCTAAAAAAAGAAAAGAAAAGAAAACACCCAGATGATCAGACTGTAGACAGAAGTATGATTCCTCTTTGTCCATAATCTGTTTTAACTTTTGTAAAATTTCGCAAGCCCAAATATTTCAATAATCAGACCATGCGCTGAATAACAAAGCATGAGAAACTGACTTTTTCACATCCCTCTTTTTCACTATAACCCTCTTTTCTCTTGCCTTCTTCCACAGGGAGGTCAGAGGTCAAGGCCAACTACAGAGCGGCAAATCCAGGGCTGGAAGGGGTTCTGTATCTTGCTTAAATGCACTTCGGCAGGATGGATGCTTGCCAACACAGGGGGCTTGAACCCGAGTCCTCTGGTTGAGAGATGGTCCCTTTAACCGCTGGGGCTGTCCCTGATGTCCGTAATGCCACGTCTCTGGCCACAAATAAAAGCAGGAGTTGCGTTACAGCCGAAGTCATGATGCCAAAGCAAACCCGTTTGCCCAGTGATGACAGACAGGACCTGACCAAATCCTTGTGAAAGCCGGGGTAACATGGCTGAACCGCATGGTGTAAGACTGCCACAACTTGCGTGGGAAACGGCCTCTATCAGAGTTCAACATTAACATTACAGTCGGACTGCTGAACTAGCTTTGGCCTCAGCACCAACCAGACACATTTTAAAAGGAAATTTTATAAATTTACCATGAGATGGGTATTCCCCTAAACTTTCCTCTAAAATCTGATGCAGATGCAGCGTCATTTCATCTATTCATAGAAGCCTGGTCACAACACCCCGAGGACAACTCCATTTATGTTATCAAAGGCAACACAGGCCATAAACCTGTCATGTCACATACAGTTTTACTGGCTCTTATTATAAGCTGTGTATCCCCTTGAGAAAGACTGAAGCTTAGTGAAGAATGTTCAGATTCCAACTCTACAGCTGGAGGGAGAGAGATCCTATGATAAAATCATGCCAATGCAAATACAATGCAACTATGTCTGCAGACCAACGCACTGCACATCTGAGAGTCTCGTCTGCATTGTTGTGTAAGCCATCCTCAATTGCTCCTCAGACTACATAACTAAACCAACTTGCACACATGTGCTCAAACACCTTCACAACCTTTCTGTTAGCTTACGTACGACATCACGTAACGGAGCCTGGCAGCTGAAGCGCTGACGTCTGAAGGTAAAGGCCAAGTTGTGGCCAGTCTGCCGCTGGTCTTGCTGATCAGTGAAGGTTTCGTTCAATCAGCCGGAGACTAGCCACGGCTCATTTTAAGCATTAGAGCAGATTAAAATACATGATGGTTCCACACGCATCCACTGAAGCCCAGTTATTGCCGTGGCTGGTTTAGTTTGATGTTTTATAGCCATAACATTTGTAAACAAGACCAAGGGCTCTATTTCAACAGTCCAAAGCACATGGACTGAAGTGCATGGCTCAAATGCATTAAGGGCGTATCACTTTTGCCATTTTAACAGCGGAAAAAACAGTCGCTGCGCCAGGCACATGGTCCATCTCACACAGTCTGGGCAGACATGGCCATTAAGTTATTCTATGAAACAATTTTAAGCATTACTGTATCAGTGTCACAATAATAAATGAGAATTAATCAATCAAATCATAGCAGAGATGTTTCTTTATACTGGTGTTTTTCGCTTCCCATGACACACACATTTATCACCCTCCCAGCCACCTCCTCAGCTCCTTCAGCCAAAAAGGTTTTTTCTCCTTTGCCGACGATGATAAACATGATGGAATGTTGGAAGTGATTTTTCCATGTGCCTTTTACTCCGTCCAGCATGAGCTTTATCACTGTTCCTGCTGGAAGAATACTACCAGCTTCCTGTTTTTGTGCCATTAAGCAGTCTTGAAGAATTTCCTGCCTACTCCAACCTGATGACATGCCATGAAAAATGAAGTAAAGAAGAAGCAAACTGCTGCCAGAGCCCTGAGCCGTAATCTGTTTGAAAAATTAAACCAGTAATGAGTCATTGATGTCAGATACAAAGCATATGCAAAGCAGCTCTAAGAAAAAACTGCACACAGAAACTGCTGTTAAAACTGTCAAAATACACCAATAACCACAAAATACTAATGTATATCTTTATTATAACAAGTGCTGACAGTCTTTAGACACACAAGGCAGCTGTTAAATGAAGAAAACTGGACAAAACAAAGATGCTCTGGGAAAGAGAAATGAGGCAACGTGTCGTCAGCTCTCACAGAACAAACACTCACAAAGATCCTTTGTACAAACTGCAAACTCGCTCTCTGACTCCAGACCTTGTGAGATGATGTCAACGAAATGCAAAAATAATGCTTTGCCTTATCACATGTGCATGCGTGCGTGTGAACTGAATAATGCCACCTGTGTGTATTATCGGTGTGTGCATCAATATGGGTGTGTGTGAGTGTGAGTGTGAGTGTGTGTGGATGTGAAGAGAGCAAGAGGGTGAGTGAGCATCTAAAATAACTTTTATTGTTCAGGGTGGGCATCCTGAAAACATCTTTGAGAAGGATGGAACATTCCTGGGACAGGAGGCTCTACCGGGGAAGGAAGGGCAAGGCTATGACACACACACACACACACACACACACACACAAACACACAGTGACGCTAAAGGCCCAGGGTTGAAGCGTGTGAACCGGAAATGGGCGCCTGTCTTGCCAGAGTCGGCAGACGGATTTAAAAGGTTCAGAGAGATCCGACCTGCAGACGTTCCCAGCCGTATTCCCAGCTCTGATACGGAAGTCTGCACTCTGTCTGCAGCATCCTGGAGACATTGCTCTTCTCCTTCCACAGCAAAACATGTCTGTCACTCTTATGCGTATGTGTACATGTGATTGATAATGATGCCTTCCAGAATAACACACACACACACACACACACTCACACACACACACACACACACATACGCAGTCAGATAACCCAGGGTGAGCTGTTGTGTAATGGAAGGAAAGGCTGTGCGCAGCCAAAGTCAACACAACGCTGCTCTGTCCTGAACATAACAGGCCAGTCAGCTGGTTTCAGAGCGCGCACACACACACACACACACACACACACACACACACACACACACACACACACACACACACACAGCCACTCCCTCGCTTGTGATAGTGGTCAAGTAAAGGACAACAAATGTGAGGAGGAGTCCAAACCCCATCTAAACCATAGTGGTATTGACCAGTAAAAACTTAAAAACTGAAAAAAAATGTAAAACAATACTACAACAAGCCATGTGTTTTCATTTCCTCACTGTATGCTGCAACATGTGATGTCACGCCCATGAAATAATTTAACTAAACTAACAGTAAATACGCTAGAAAATTAAAGTCAGTTTTTTCCTTATTATAGCATTGGAAGGCAGCAACTCCTCCAGTGTGCGTGTGTATGTGTGTGTGTGTGTGTGTGTGTGTGTTTGTGTGTGTGTGTGTGTGTGTGTGTGTGTGTGTATTAGCACCAGTGAGGTAGTGTAAGCACACTTACATGGTTGTCAGAGGTCTGTATGGGGCTGACAACGGGGGAGCCTGCTGGGCTGCAGAGCTCAGGGAAAGGGTTGGGGATGGCCGGCAGGGAGGCAGGACGCAGCTGCTGCTCTTCCTGCAGGCACCTGCAGAGGGAGACACACACACTTCTGTCACTGTGCTGGCTGACCAGTGAAAGACTGACAATAATGGTGTGACACATGAGTATGGGAAGACACAGCCCACATCTTATAGTGGAGCATGAAGTTTATCACAAGAAATGAGACTTGTAGTGATTCAATACTTTACTGTAACATGTTTTAATTCATAACTTAATTTTGCTCCAGCAACTATGTAAATCAATGTAAGTCATTCACACAGACTAGTAGAAGAAACTAAAGGTTAAAATTGTTTTGGTGCCAAGTGACTGTAGATAATGACTTTTAAAAGTAATATGGTGATTTAGGAAATTGATTATCTGTAACATCACAAGCCCAAAACAAAAAAACAAAACAAAAAAAAGCTCTATAATTATACATTTCTAATGAATCTGACTTTCCCAACTGGATTTAAAACGAAGACCTGTAGTTCAATCATTATGTGCAATCGATGCCCCCATCTTATACTGTATGAAAATAAAAACTGTGAGGGAAAGGCTGACAAGAAGAGAGTAGAGGACTAACAGAAGTGTTCTTCCTCAAGCCGAACTGTCTCTTCTTTCATACATATTTTCATTTCTGTAAGCACAGTGCTTCCAGCTGTCTTTATCTTAAACATAAAACAGTGAGATCAACACAGAGGGCAGGTTGTGTGTGTGTGTGTGTGTGTGTGTGTGTGTGTGTCTACCTGACGGCCTGGATGTGCATGGGCTGAGAGTGTCGCAGCCTCTCCCTGGAGGGAGAAGAAGTGGTGGGCAGGGGCGGGGTGTGACGACGGTGGCCCTGGCCGTGTCCCGGGTAGGCAGCGTGCACATGCACGTGGTGGTGGTTGTGAGGAGTGTGCATGTGGCCATTGTTCAAGAGTAGCGCCGTGTCTGCCTGTGTAGAGTACACGCTCTCCATGGAGGAGTTCATCTCATTCACCAGCTGCTCCAGGTCCACATCATCGTCTGTGGAGGCAGGTGGAGGGTGGGATGGGAGAGGTGGAGAAGGGTGGAAGGAGTGAGTGAATCACAGCAAATATCCACTAGGTGTCGCCTCGGTAGGTAACAGTGCGAGAGATTATTTTAAAACCATCTACACCCAGATGATAGTCATTAAAAATCAGCCGTCATGGACTATAACTCTACTTTCAAATGAGATTAAGTTTAAGTGAATCAGCCTAGTTTAACTGCAGAAGCCACGTGTAATGATGAATAACACAGAGCTACAGAAGAACCAGAATGATGTCACAATTATTCATGTTTTCTATTTGTGTTGATGTAAACGGCTAATTAAAAGTAAAACAAGACAATCATGGAGTCTGGTTATGAATATTTCTAAAGTGATGTGTCATTTCTTTCCTTTTCTTCAGTTTGTCAGGAATGACTGTTAAAGAAATCCTGCAGGTGTAAAAAGTTAAATTTATGGGGGGG
>NW_019525432.1:1647814-1652999 GCF_002814215.2 Seriola lalandi dorsalis
GGGGGCAGCAGCAAACATCATGCTTCACTTTTCCTCACTACTTACTTTTCCTTCCTCGGCATTTTGACCTTTTGTCCCATTCCTACTGTACATACTCTAACTATGCCCCAGCCCTCTCACCGGCACCTTTAATTAGTCATAATTTCACATGGTAAACGAGACAAAATATTGCCAAAGGCACATTGTGGTCCTGAACCATCGAGCATGAGAACACAGAGAGAGAACACACAGTCTTGTTTTGAAGTTACACTCCTCCTCGTGTTGCATTTCACTTTGGCTTGGATTCCTTCCAGTGACTGTGTAGTACACTAACTCTCTGGTTTGCCATTGGTCAGATTATGTGAAACCTGTCATTCAAGGGGCTGACATGTCTATCAAGCACTGGAGGTTGGAACCAACAGTCACCCACAGACCAAACGACCAACAGAACCAAACCAGGGTGAAAGGGCCTCGAGAGCCGCTGTTGCAGGACGGTCAGTCGTTCATCTTTTAACCTGAGCTGTTATTAATTAACTGAAGTCAGTCAGCTACCCGAAGTGCTTTGATAACTTGCCTTTCATTTGCCCGTTTTTGTTCTTCAATACTGAATCGGTAGCACTTTATACTGAAAAATCAATTGCCCCTTGGCTTTGGGGGGGAAAAAAATAACATTGCCAGACTTACAGCAATTTATATTCAAAATCTAAACTTCTTAAAAAGTGTCCGAAATGGGGTGGAAATATCTCTAATAAAGCCAGTTTTATGTTAAGTGGGTCTGTAAGATGTCCTCAAGAGTGCAGTAGGTCTCCATGTGTTTCTGTATGTGTGTGTGTGTATATGTGTATATGTGTGTGTCCAAAGCCCTTTGGTCCTATGCGTCCCACCCCAACACCAACACCACACACAGAATTCCTGACATTCCTGTAGGAAGAAATTACAGCACTCGGGGAACATTCACCAGCCTGTTCATGGCACATAGTGACCAAATGATCAGGACAAAGTAGGGCACCAAAACACAAACACACACACACACATACACACATACACACACCCACACACATACACACACCCACAGGAGCCTAGGACACCATGTATGCTATGCAGTGCTGATGAGCATCTAATTATACAGGAGAATTAAAATAAAGAGCACTGCATGGGTACAGCATGTACAAACGCACACACACACACACACGCACGCATACACAAACACACACACACACACACACACACACACACTGAGACCACCAAGCTTAAAAGAAGCCTCTGTACCAAAAACAGCTGGACCGATGTCAGATCACAAAGAGGTATAGATGAACCACATACACACACACACAGAGGACAGAGAGTCAGACATGTGATGTGATGCAGGGGTTCATGAGTGGGACATAGGTTGGGGTACATGGGGGGGGCAGTTGGAAAAGAACAAGAGAGCACATGAGGACAGTCAGAAATGGTTATTATATAAGGCTACAATATCCAGTAAGCCTTTTCCACAGCAGGCATTTTGACTTGTTAGACTAGGAGAAGCACAGGAGTAATTAATAACGTTAACGAACGCTCTGTTCTTTTCCAGCGTCGCAGTAAGTCACGACACTGTGGTGAGCCAGCATGATCAATACAGATGTTCAATTCAGCCATCATGCACTTTATTATTTACCCCTATGCTTTTCCCCTCAGTAACATGCCAACATGTCTATGTCCTATTATTACACATTGATAGCCACAGATGGAAGATAGATTTAACTTCTCAGAACTTCAATATCAAGACATCTTGATGAAACATTATGTGACATTTATGAAAAATAAAATGGCCTTTTCTCAGATTTGGGCTTAAAACTTAAACTTTCAGTTCCAGAAATGATAAAAAAGCTGTTTGGAACAGTAAACTAGAATTACCGCCTCGTGGTCGCATGTCTCTGCCAACCAGCGTTGACTAATGGCCAGAAAAGTGTTTTTGCAGAACATTATGATGTCAAAGTGAAGTTGACCTTTGACCTTTTGGACGGACAGACTACCCAAAAACATTATGCCTGCGGGCCACGCCTGTCGCCAGCGCAGAGGCATAAAAACTGATTCATAGTTGTGTACTGAAAGTCTGTAAGTGCTTTATAGCCATGCTAGCTGCGTGGCTGTAGGGATAGTGACGTCCGTCTGTCTGTCCGTCCACCACTTTGCTCCAGGCTGAAATAGCTCAACAACTGCTCGCTGGACTGCTATTACATTTTATACAGACATTCATGGTCCCCAGAAGATGAGTCCTAATGACTTCGATGATCCCCTCATTCTTCTGCTAGTGCCAACACAAGTTCATATTTGCGGCTTTGAGTAAATGTCTCGCTGACCCGTTCATCTATCTAGTTTTCCTTCATTCAGCACCAACATCAGGTCAGAATTTCAGTTTGTCCATTACTTTGGTTTACGACCAAGTATCTGCAAAACTAATGACATGTCCTTAACTGTACTTTGTGCTTTTCTGTTCAGTTTCTAGTCTTTATGCTAAGCTAAGCTAACAAGCTGCTGGCTGAAGATGCCAGTGAGTGAATAAGATGTTGAACTATTCCTTATACTTAAAGAATAGAATTTAAAATCACAATGCTTGGCCATGCAACATCAGTTTGTAAAGATTAAAAAACCAGTGGACATTTTTGTTTTGGGGGTAGCTGCATGTTCACTTTGGGATGGCAATAGCTCCAGTTCAAGATGGCTCTGTGGGAGTTACATGAAAATAACTATAATCTCTGAGTGCAAAGGAGGTAGTTGGTTCACTCATCATTGGTAAGTTTAGCTTTTCTCTGGACAAATCTGCAATTCGTCACTGTCTTTGCAAAGAGGAGTACACTTACAAACAATATTTCATGTGCACAAATGGGAAGATCCATATCATCTTAATTGCTGGAAATTTGAAGGTTTTCTCTCCACTTTGTGATTAAGGCTGATAAGAGTTTTCCTCTCCCTCCTGCGGTTGCTGGCTCATGCCCACACTGCACTGCTGGCTTCACTCAAGTTAATCAGAGCACATATAGCATGAAAATGTCTTCCCCTCCCTCTCCTCTACTAACTGTGACTTTAAATGTAAAAGAACTGCTGCAGCAGTCTGGCTCACATCTGACGACAAAACCTACCATACAACCGTGGCCAATTCATTCCTGTAAGATCCCAGAATATACTGAATGAGTGCTCTCTGTCCCTGGCCACGACAACCTGCAATCATCGATCTCTGACGGCAGTGTAGAGGTCAGACAACAGAGCCGGACGTTTAAAGGGCAAAGTGCAAGCGAGTTCTTTTACAGGCAATAAAAATATACACATAAAAATGCACTTTTGATACATTTTGCACAAGTACTCAAAACATATACTGTATGTATACTGTATACTGTACTAGAGTTTTTGTTGTTGCCCTTTCTGTTTTCTCATTGTGATGTCAGTGTATTCACAACTGCATTGTGGGAAGCATGTTTTTCCTAGGGACAATAAAGTTAAAGGGAAACTAGTGAGGTCTTGGATTTCAGTCTCCAAACATGAGGTGTAAATGTGGGCGGACAGAGTGAATACGTTTTCTCTTTACAATCACAACTGTGATGCAAGTTACTTTAAAGCCTCCAGCTACCAGTGATAACCAGCAGGCTGTTACACTGAGCAGCTAACTCTACTGAACTGAAGCAGGGCAATGCTAGGGGAGGAAACACAAATCAAATAAGACGCTTCATAATAAAGATTAGGATCAAAACATTAAATCTGGTACAGTATAATTGCTGGCTTGAACGCAGGCGACACCATAGTACGTAAGAAGACACGTCATCAGATCATCAAAAAGACATTCTTAGCATAAATGAAGGGCAGGTAACCTGAACCTGAACGCATCCATCAGTGTGGCTGATGTGATCTTTCTCTGTAGTGCAAAGTCAAAATGAAACAATAGCAGGGTGACTCTGCCTCTTGCTTTTTTCACTAATGTCATCAATCAGTTTTCTTTTTTCCCCACAACTTATATTTAGGTCTTCTCCTATAATCTTCTTCTTGCATGCTTACCTGACACTGCATGTTGATTTATGTGAAGAACATAGCTTAGTTAAATATTTGGACAACTGTACACAAACCCACAGTACATTAACATATGCAATAAAAGACATTTTAAAAGCCGTGTGTCCACTGTATGACGTTATGATAATACCCTCAGCTACCCTTATGCTGCTCGTATCATCAACTTGTGGTTTAATTCAGTGCAGTCTATGGGTTATTTATGATTACGGATTGTAATTTACTTTTCCTCTTCCCCTCAACCTGACTCATCAACTTCTACTTCAGTTAGTGCTTTTCCATTTCCCACAGTTACGTTCGCAACTACCACAAAGTGGATATGAAATTGCTGCAATCACTTTATTTTTATGAGTAGGTAAAGAAAGAAAGTCATATCAGTGCACAAGTTTTTTCCACTTGAGAAGAAGCAGGTCACAGCATTGCATTCTGGTACACTGAGGCTACTGTCAGTGGAAAATTCACTCTGAAAAAAAAATATATATATATGACTGTCAGCTCTAGAAGGAAAACCTTCTTTCTTCATTTTGATGGACTTACCAATCAAATCTGATAATTATTATCGAGGTTTTACAGCAGCAGCAGCACCTGAAATACCTCAACTTGATGCCTCGTTGCCTCAGCTTCACTAGTTATCTATAGGAACAAGGCAACACTGTGCACCACCAAACAAACTGGACCTAGATACTACAAACTGGAATTCAAATATACGACTTCTCTTATATACTCCTGGATTGTCACTGCCTGTCTTCAAGTTTGAACCCGCATACCTATTACTATCCCCACCCCTGCCCCACAGAACTATGACCTACTTTCTATAAACTCCCCTCTCCCCAGCGCTGGGTGACCTACAAGCCTATATAAACAACACATCCATACATCCCTTCACCCCATTCACGTGAAGCCGTATTTACAAAACTCCCACACGAGCATGAGCACCACACGTCAACAGGGCAGAAAATCCACTAAACGACCAACTCAAGGGAGAAAAAAAAGGAAAAAAAGAAGAGGTTGAGGAGGGAGAATTTACAACCTCTCCTCTCCTCAGGTTGGCCACTTTCCAAAAGGATTCCCAAGATTTTCCACGATGGCTGAAGGGATATCTGGGAATATATTGGAAGCAGGCTAATGCATGTGTGTGCGTATGGGGAGGGGAGGGGGGGGGGGGGGG
>NW_019525432.1:1653019-1685503 GCF_002814215.2 Seriola lalandi dorsalis
AAAAAAAAAAAAAAAAAAAGGGGGGAAAAAAACTTCAGCACTTGACTATATCCTCTCCATCTGGAGAGCAGAGCCTGCAGTGATGGAGGGAGACAATGTCCTAGATGTAGATCGAGATAAAGGGGAGGGGGGGGGGGGGGCAAGGAAAACAGGAGGAGCTTTTAGTGGGCCAGCAAATAGACAAATAGATTTTGGCTGTGGAGAGATCCCAGGAAGGAAACAATGAAAAGGGGAGAATAAAATATGGACAGAATTGTTGTGTCATCCATTTTAAGATTAGAGGAAGAGATTGAGATGTTCCTTCTTTTCATATTTAGGAAGAGGAGAGGAGAGGAGAGTTACCATGGTGATGTGGCAAATTTTGATTGGCTGAACGCTGAAAGCCTGGAACAATCAGCTCCTCAGGCCGGCGAGAAGAAGTGCGGTCCATGCTTTCCTGTGAAAAAACAAAAACAAAAAAAAGACTATGTGGTAAAAAACATACAGTGGGTATAAAATTTCAGATATTTTGGTGAAGGGTAAGACAACGTGTCATTTTCACAGAGTTCAGAGGGTCAGACAAAGGGTGGGTTCATGCGTCCACTCTCGAGGAACATCCGGCTTCAAGCTCAAGAGACCAGTGACCCTTTGACCCTGTGGCACTGTGACTTTGTGACCCCCTGACCTTTCCCTTTCTCCTTCTAATACTCACACATTTTTATTATATTCAGTGTTGCAAACGCTCACATGTGAAACTCCTCTCAGGTGCTCATTCGTGCATTCAAAGAAAAAAAACAAGAAAAAAAACCAAAAACATATAAATCATTTTTAGAGCAAAAACATACCAGCTCCGGCACACTTATACAATCTCGCACGTCTGGAGATGCACGCACGCTGCCAAGTTCCTCACATATTGTCTAATTTGAAGCAGCCTAGAGGCAAGGGAGGGAAAAAAAAGCCAAACAAATTTTCAATCTTCCCTTTTCCAGGAAAAAGAAGAACGCGGAAGCATTGTTTCCAGGAACTGCTCGTGGCCAGAGGTCCTGTTGTGCATGTATGCACATACACACACACTCATAGCTCCCCTCGGTGCTTCGAAAACATCCATAAATGCCCAGAGTAAGATTTATAGCTCTAAGAAGCAGCAGCCAAAAGCTTTCTAAGGAAGGCAACTTGGCTGCAGGGCCTGTGGGCTGACAGAGAAAGTCTGCAGGCTTCAGCTAAAGCTGACTAGCTGACATACAACAACTTACCTACTAAACTCCCTGTCATATACAGTATACCTTGCTCATAATGTGACAGACATGCAAGCCAGTATGCAAACAACAGTGAGCATTACTGCAAATTTACAAAAAGTGGACTCCTGCTCACACAGATGAGACGATCTCACATTAAAAAGCTCTTAAACTCTGCAGGGTCCACTGGTATTTTCATTTGTACAAACTGAGGTTGCATGGCCGATCACTGTTCAAGCCCACAAAACATTATTTTAAATTCTACTGAAGATCCTGAGAGGAATAGTTCGACATCTTGGGAAATACTTTTCAGCCACTTGCCAGTTAGCTTAGCATAGCATAACGACTGAAAACAAGAGGAAATAGCTAGCCTGGCTCTGTACAAAGGTTTAAAAAACGGCTACCAGCACCTTTAACCCTCACTAATTAAGCTAGGTGGATTTTGTTACCGTTGCACAGAGACAGGCTAGGCTGCGGTCCTTGTGCTAAGCTAAGCTAACCCGGCTGCTGGCTGGCAGGAACCTTATTTGACAGACATGAGACTGGTATAAATCCATTTTCTCAAGTGTCCAACTATTCCTTTAAGACACCAGATATGTCAGGCTTTATCAGAGGGAAATGTGGATACAATTATGCAAAGACATAACATTAAATGTAATATAAAAGATCCAGTATCTTGACAACTCACTTAGGTGTAAGAATCAGGCGCATTGAAGAGTTGGGACGAGCACATGGAGAATATGTACGCGCTTGTTTTCTAAATTTTAAGAAACAAAATCAAGAGTTTAAGAGGCAATCATTCAACACCTATCATTCTTCTTTCATCACAATCAGCACAGGTTTGGGGAACAGTGTAATTGTGAACAGTGTGTAGAGTTGGAGGCAGTACGTGCCCTAGTTCTAGTAACAGACATCAGTAGCAGCAGTGTTAAATATACATATACCTACAAGTAAAACTCAGGAACAACCCCCCTCCCCTCTGCAGCACTCATGCAGTAAAAGAGTCCGCTTTAGCGGCTACATTCCCCATAAAAACCTCACCGTGAACTCCCCATGATGCACTTTGTCTGACTCTGTAGTCTGAAGAGATGCGCACTGATGCTACCTCAGCGGTCGACCAGGAGGTTAAGTGACAAAAAAGCCAAATGTGAAAATCATGACTCCCTTTTCTTAAAAGTAGGTATTGATTTCTCAGTAAAAGTATTTTCCAGATGTGGACTGTTTTGCACAATGTGCCAATAGTTATAAACAGTGTACTTGATATTACTAGTCTTAAGGGTTTAAGTGGTACAGTACATGAAGAGAGGCTTTCTTCTTGTAGTTTTATGGCTGGTGAGTCAGTGCTCCAGTCTTGTGTTTTAGGTTTCACAAGAGCATCATTTGAACAATCTTGTTTATATAATCTTTTGGTGAATTTCTTTTTCTTCAATTTATTAGTTTTCATAAAGTTCATCATGGTCACAAAACCTTTTTAGTTTTATTAACTGGCATTTTTACAGGAAGGGTGGGAACTTTCTGCATGCAGGAGTGCAACCAGTGGTCAGAAACTGGCAACATTTATAAGTACTCTGATATCCACCTAATTCACTGTTGCTGGTCACTGTAAATTTAGTGTCCACAAAGTGGTCAGTACGGTACTGATGGAATCTGCTACAAAGATTGTGTTTCTATGCCACAGGAAGAAAACATGGTCTGTATGTCTCCATGAGGTAGAGAATCTAATTCTTTTGTTGGCGTTGTAATGATAAGGTTCTGAAAACCTTCAAAATAAATACATACATAAATAGGACAAGAGTGTCTAGACTTTGCTGATGTGGTATAACAAACACAAATGTATAGGTCTTCTGTATGCTAACATGTTTACATAGATATCTTAGTTTGACATGTTAGCATGTTGCCATGTTAGCGTGCTAACATGCTAATAAGCACCATAAACAATCAAGTACGGCTGAGACTTATGGGAATATCATTGGTATTGTATTGAGCCATGAACCCAAGTACTGTTGCAGTGTCACAGTGATTTCCAGGATACATCTGCTCTAAAAACAAGTGTGAAAAATTGAAGAGTCGTCTCTTGACGTTTCCTTCAGTTTTAGTGAGTAACTTCTCGTCACGGATTTCTGAGTCTTAAAGTTACATGACCAATGTCACGGTTGTTGGATGCAGCAGAAGTTGAGGAGGGAATCTTAGGCCTGGTGTTTCGATTAGCTTGACATATTGAGGTTGTTCTTGTCCATGGAAAGACATTCCATAACTACTCTTTTGACATGTCTTTAATTATGAACAAGCTTCTCCACCCTATAGCCCACAGCATTAACACGCATTTCAACATACTTTCTTCTCTTGAGCATCAAAGCCTATGCTTCCTCGAAAGCACAAGCACAGGCTCATCGCTGTGACAACTAATGAGTAGAGCCGCTGACCTCTGACCTCTGAGAACAGAAATAAAGAACTGCAGTTTATGTTCTAAGACAGAACAGACACGTTCAGGACTGTTGGCACAAACGCTGACGTTCAGGGGCGCGGATCTGTTAAACACTTCATTCTTTCCGCTCTTCTGACCGGTTAAGGTCGTAACTCAGCTGAGCTCCGAGTCTGTGGACTGTGGTTTCTTGGTGCTCTGCAGCGTACGCGCATGCACATTGACAAACGCGCACACACAAGGAAAGGAGAGAAGGAAAGCGAGAGTTGCTGGCTGCTTCCTCTGAGACATCACTGGCACAGATCCAAAGTTAGACAGTTAGACAGACGCGCGCCCATGCACACACGCACACGCGCACACACACACACACACACACACACACACACACTTCGGAGACAGGCCTGGAATGCTGCCCAGATTCCCAAACATGCCCGCCGTTATGTATAGCGTTATGTAAGTATGCAGAAAAGAGGGCTCATTTGCTCCTTATCTATATACACTAAACCTAGAGTCGCTGCCTACAGAGAGAGACTCCATGGGGTATACAGTATGTGTGTGTGTGTGTGTGTGTGTGTGTGTGTGTGTGTGTGTGTGTGTGTGTGTGTGTGTGCCATGCTGTGTCATATCAACTGGCAAGCTTTACATAACAAACACACACACACACACACACACACACACAGCAATGTTGTAACCCACTTCTCTCCCTCTAACCAGCAAACTCTGTTTTTTCTCTGCTAGATGCAGGGTGGAGGAATGTTGTTTTCTATGGGGATTCAATTCACTATTCACTGCAGTCTTACTGGTGCAAAACCCTTTCCTGGAAGCTAACGTGAACCAATCCAACTTAATGTCAGCTCAACAGGGGCTCAGCGGTCCCACGGTTTGGGTTAGCAGGGAGCTGCATTTTTGTACCTCCACTAAGAGGAATAAGGCAGCTGAGGCTACGTCACCTCCATCGTCCCATCAGTCCCAGTAAGACGTCACACCATGAATCCCATGCTTTCAGGCCTTTCACAAAACAAAGCCCACAGCTTGTTATTGTTGTTTGTTTAGCACTCTATTTATAGACCTCCACGATGCTCTTTAGCCAAATTCTTTAGGTTACTGGAGGGTTGGAGAGGAGAAAATCCAAGCCGAGAAACAAAGGGCTCATTCTGCAGGAGCTGGACAGTGGAAGTGGGTCTGTTGTGTTGCAGAGACGCCATATTTCACCTAACTAGGCTGGGAGTCACTCACTGTGAAGCAAGTAGACTCACAAAGCCAGTGTACACATGCTGATACAGAGAGAGAGAGAGAGAGAGAGAGAGAGAGAGAGAGGTTTGACTATACTTGTGAGGACTCAAACTCCAGTCTTTCAGGTTGTTATAGGCAAATGAGAAAGTCGGGGAAGGTCTCACTTTTTAGGTTACAATACAATCTGTTCACACGTTAGCAATAAAAAAGTGATGAACACTAAAAACGTTCTTTCCCTGCCATGACGAGTCAAAATATCCTGGATTGAAAAATATCTATTAATCCTGCATGAGCTTTTCTGTTTCATGACAACTAAACTGTAGTGTGACATTACTTTGACATGTTCTTATCTGTATATATGCTATAATCCTCCGCTGATAAGCACACATACAAGACACAAAAAAATGTACCTGGTAGTTTGGGTGACGTAAGAAGTAGTCAGGGCATCCTGCTAAGGCCATGGTGTTCCTTCAGTGTTTCCTCTGTAGGGAATGACACCCGCTGGTCTCACCAGCTCCCTGGATGTGAAGGGAGGATACAGCACAGAAAACAGGCTAAATGAAAAAGAAGGAAGAAAACAGCTATCACAACTGGAGAAGTCATCAGAGAACTTACAAAAATGGAGTGAATTCACCAAATAGACTTAACATCCCAGGTGAGTATTGTTATCTGTGCTAAACACAACTTTGTGAAAATGCTATCTATTTGGTATGCTAAAGAAAAAAGACAAAAAACCCTGAACTCAACACTCAACAAAGCCTGCATGTGTGAATGAATGTGCATGCAAGGATGACTGTGTGCACACCGAATCCAATGTAAACACAGCCATTGTGTACAACACACACACACACACACACACACACACACACACACACACACACACACACACACACACACACACACACAAGTCAGTTCCCAAACAAAGCCTGGGGCTTAAGACTAAATAAGAAACCCTCTCCAAGCTAGCAACACATGACCACTCTCCACCTGCAGACTGATGGGGGAGGCAAAGTGGGAGAGAGAGGGAGAGAGGGAGGGGGACAGCCTTTCTGAAGGAACTTGAAATAGGAGTCGGCTATTTCCACTGCATTGTGCAGCGATATCTACTGTGAGTAAGCAGGGGGAAGTTGTGCATATGTGTGTGTTGTGGAAAGAGGATACACACATTGCAATTGTGTTCAGCATTGAGTTGCATGTTGCTTGGAGCATAGACACCACTGGATGACTGTGTAAGTCAGTTTATTTTCCTGCATTATTGAATAAAGGGACATTATTCGGTGCAAGTTCTTGTCTAGAGTGTTAAAAAAACAATTCTCCAATATGCAGTTACACCCCAAAACTCATTCCAACCACTTAAATATGAAGATAAATGGGTTCCTTGGCCCTGCATAATGTAATCTTTTTATACTTTTATCTTTTTTTGGCAAGTAAATCCGATCCGCGCCTGTTGGTGAAAATCCCAGATCACCATCAAAATCTAATAGACTGGTCCCTTTAAGAGCTCTGATGTGCCCACCCAATTTCATGGAAAGCTGCAATAACATTTTAGAGATGTCGAGCTCATAAACTGGACTTTTCTCTCAATTCAAGAAAAATAAGAAAAGTCCACAGAGCAAGAAATGATTTGTTAAGATGGATATTTCTGCAGCCCGCATACAAATTTCAGGGAACTGCTGCAACTGATACTGCTTCCAACAAAGGTTCGGCAAACTGAATCCACACACTCACACACACACACACACACACACACACACACACACACACACACACACACACACACACTGAACTCTCCATCTCTCTCACTAAATAGCTCCTCTCACTCTTTGACTCTGCTGGTTTCTCTTCACTTTCTCTCCCAGCGTGTCTCCATTGTACAGATCATTATATAACAGATATCAGATGGTTCAAACAATATCTCTTCCTCCTTCTCCTCCTCCTCCTCCTCCTCCTCCTCCTCCTCCCTTCTCCTCCCTTCTACTCCTCCTCCGCCTCCTCCTCTCTTCTCCCTCTCCCTCTCTTTTCACCCCACTAATTACTGTTTCCACTGGGGCTCTGCTATCTTTAGGTTGCTCTGCTGACTGAGAATGTGTGTCTAAATGTGTGTGTGTGTGTGTGCGTGTGTGTGTGTGTGTGTGTGTGTGTGTGTGTGTGTGTGTACATTCACACACACACACTGAAAAGACAGCCTCTCCGCTGCTGATAATTGCACACTTTTTCTTTTTTTTTTTCTCCCCCTACTGTGACCGGTTTCATATCTCACATGTTCTTGCATACGCTTATGTGTGTGTTCACACCAATTAAAGCGCTGGCCAAAAGGCCAAGCGGGGCAGATCATATGTGCGACTAATAAGCCTGAAAGCAAAGCCAAATCTCAGAGTGCTTGACATTTGCTGACATTTGTGGTTCCTCCTGCAGAGGAAGAGAGTAATTCAGCTTTACTGGTCATACGGGGAGATCTAGAGAATTAAATGGGGCAGGGAGCAACTTAATAATGCCACTTGTGTGTGTGTGTGTGTGTGTGTGTGTGTGTGTGTCTGTGTGTGTGTGTGTGTGTGTGTGTGTGTGGATATAATACACCCACTCCTACATCTTTCCAAGCACAAATGGACTCACATGTTGACATCAAGAGCATTTTTTTCCCCACATCTTTTCACTGAATTTACTTAGTGATGACTCTCTCATCTAGAGGAGAAAAAGTATACTATCCACCTGCACCTGTACCTTACACACAGAAGTATAAGTCTGCCATTCGCAGCCTCCTATAGGCCTCAGTGATATCTGATCCTAAGCAGACCTGTAGTCTTCTTTTTATGCATCAGCATGGAAGGAAGAGAGAAGTTCTGCAGCGTGCAGAGATTAGCCTACATTAAGTTGCAGCTAATGGAACTTTATGACAGACCATCAAAACACACACACACACACACACACACACACACACACACACACAAACACACACACACTCAGCCAGCTTATCCTCTTTAATGCACTAGCTCCTTTATGTGCTGTAGGTTCAGATAACTCCCTTTCAAAGCTGGAATTAGTAGAAGAAACGGTTCCAGTGAGGAGATGAAGGAGCCACTGCAGAGGTTTTTTGACACTGATGGAGCATGTAGACTGGCTGCTGTGTTAAGGAGTTATGTCATTTTCTTTTCTTTTTTTTTTCTTTTTGTCTTCAGAGCCTGAAACTCCCTTCCCCCCATCACCAACACAATTTATATGTGACAGCAGTGATGTAGCGTTAACAACAACTTTGTGCTCCAGCTGGTGATCTTCATAACGTAAACAATAACATTATTTCTTCCAGAGAGATGCGAGCTCTGTTTCCTTAAAAAGACAATGAGATGTGTTACCTGCGGTAGTCTGACAGCCTTTTAAAGATGGTTGCAGTGAATTTGTATCACATGCCACAGCTAAAGATGTCTCATTTCAGCCAATAAAAAATATATATATTAAACTAACTATTCACTCTTTTGCATCCCTGTGCATGAGAAATAATCTTCTATAGGAAGAGTGGTTGATACTGAGTTCAACACTGTGCGTTCCCACTGACAGACAGTAGTTTCCAAACAAATAACCAAAGTGCTTACGGCAATGAAAGGGCAGGACGCGGCTCAGGAATCGTGTCCAGGACGCACGACGGAGCAGCACCCGGCGAGCTTCGACTGTCCTCGTCTGGACCTCCACACAAGCTACCGCACAGCTTCCCCCCCACCCCCCAAAAAAAAAACTCCGTCTGCGGCTGTTCTGTTGTCTTCACCTTGTCCCCCCGCGAAGTGCTTTCCTTGCACACGTACACACACATTTAAACGCACACTCACGCTTGCACACGTCCAAACACACGCACACATGCACTGCTCTCACCCTGCACTTTCTGACCAGCTGACTCCTCTTGCTCCCTCTCCACACACACGCTCTCTCTCTCTCTCTCTCTCTCTCTCTCACACACACACACACACACACACACACACACTCGCTCGCTCGCTCGCTCGCTCGCTCGCTCTCTCTCTCTCTCTCTCTCTCTCTCTCACTCACTCCCTCTGAAGGAAACCTCCTCTCTCCGCCCCGCCCTGTTCACAACAGCACACTGCAAAAAAAGTTTTTTTTTTTTTTTTTTTACAAGCTGGAGTTCAGTAAACAAATCCAATATTTATCTAAACAAGTGAGACAAAAACAATTTATCCACGAGGAGTTCTCACAAGCTTTCTCGAGTTGTTGCTGTCATTTCACTTTAAAATAATTTTCTCTTTTTCAAAGCTAAAAATAACTGTGAGTGTTGACATTCTTTGCAGTGTGTTCAAGACCTGACTTTTAACCATTCAAGTAGAAGGAGGCCTCCTCTCTGTGAACAAAAGTGGCTCAGTCATTAGTGTCAAACCATCCATCTGGTGTCACTGCTGTATGTTTATGGTATGTACCTGCTCTGTAGCTTGCAGCATATGTCCCTCACGTCAAATCTTATCTCACATCTACACCAGCAGACAAAAAAAACCAACATCTAAAGCCCCTGTAGGAATATTATAGCAATACCATAGAAGTTTAAAATAACAAAAACATAACAAGGTTACTAACTCACTACTGAGTGCCTTAAAACACACACTAAAGGAGCTAACTGTAAGCTGCAGCTATTGCTAAATAGCCACTGTTAGCATTAGCAGCTGTTAACTTACCAGGCTAGAAGAAGCTCAGCCCTTACCTGGTTGACCTGCATGGCTTTCCGATACCGAGTCACTGTCAAGTCTGTTCTGAATTGGTAGAGCTGCTCAGACGGCGTATTACAACCCCTTGTATTGTTAATGCAACAGTGAACTGAAGCTGTTCGCAAGACCGATGTTAATGCTAACGCAGGCTATACGGTATTCTAGTGCAGCATGAACAGATAGCCTACAGCAACAGATTCATTTGTTATTATTATTTTGGATTTTTTAAAAGCATTTTTTATTAAGACCGAACTGCTTCATAGAGTAAACTCTAAATATAAACACAAAATAACATATTCAATTATTTATTCATTTATTGGCCTAAAAATAGTATCGTAAGTATAAAAAGTACTGAAATCAGCCAGGTGGGCGCGTGAAGCCAGCAGCATGCCTGTATGATTCACAACTAAACTCGATTCAGACCTTCATGGTCCCCAGAGGCTGAATTTTACTGGCTTTGGTGATTGCCTGACTTTACGTCCAGCACCACTATGATTTTGTCATTTGGGGATTTGACTGAAATATCTCAACAAAGATTACTGTGACATTTGGTGAAGACATTCCTGTTCCCCACAAGACGACATGTAAAAACTTCTTATAGCGCCACCATCAAAATATCATTTTGTTCAATACTTTAGTTCATGACCAAATAACCGAAAACTAATGGCATTTGCACAGCCTCTTTGTGATTAGAGCTGATGCGTAAGCTAAAATTTGCTAAGATTTGTGTTAGCATGCTAACACTCTAAGCTAAATACAGCAAATGGCTGTAGTCCCTTTAGCCTTGTTAATTGACAGTGTTTGAGTGGTAGCTAAGGCCCTGGTTATAACCCCATATAAAAGAATATTACAGGGTATTTGTCCTCACATAAGCAGAATAAATTATAGCCACACACTGGAGATTCATTTTACTTTGTGGCACATGGTATTGTCATTATAATGACTTCTCCAGTTTGAATTTAACTGTCATCAATGTTTGGCCTAGATAGCTGAACATTATACCATACCTCGAAGCACTGAACATGGAAAACGTTATAGCAGTGGTAGCTACAATTTCACAGCTCCCATTAACACTATTTACACATTCTGGTTCTAATGCAGTTTAACCTCTTTTACAGGCCGTACATTGTTTGTTCTGTTAGATAATCTTTGACGCCTCCTCCACTTTCACCCATCCATCAGCCAGCAGCCATTCACAAACTCAGGTTTCACCCACTCACAGGTTAACTAAACCCTCCTCCTTATCTGCTTTCAGACCTGCAGTATGTGGACACATGTTGGGGTTGACAGCAGATAAGGAGGAGGCTTGGAGAAGTGGATCCAGAAAGGTGAGAGGATACTTTATTTTCAACCTAGCTATTCATATAACAGCTTATTTCAAGGTTCAGATGTATATGGACTCCTAAGGTGGCACCTCCTCTGCCACACAGACAACCCATGGACAGCCCAGATGGAGCAGAATCTTACCAACTGCTTCGCACTCGCTCCTGGCGGACGTCCTCCTGCCTCTGACAGCCGGTATATACACATGTGTCAGCCTGCCAAAAATTAAACATGAGCCTGCACAGACATGAGCCTAAGGCCACATTTATGTGAGGCCTCATCAATTTTTCAGATAAAAGGTTGCTCTTTAAATAGGCCAAAGGTACAAGCTATTTCCAGGATCAGCGCTCCACATCGGGCTTTGTTTACAAAGCCAACACCAGGAGGTACACTGGAAAAACATACATCAAACCACCTCACCATCACATGGGAGCGCTTACACTCAGTTACAGAACTTGGCAGAACTTCTCTGACATCTGCAGCAATTCTGTTGCATTTGAACTCATTGTATCATTGTATCAGCCGGCAATTACATCTGATTGAACATTTAAAGCACTGTACGATGGTCTTTGTAGATTAGATATGTGCTTGCAGTAGCCTGGTATTTGCAGCAGCTGGAGCAGAGAGTATCTTCACTCACAGGAGCAAATGGGAGACAACGAGATCTGCAACCTAAACCCAGTCCAGTGAAGTAGAAAGAACTGGCGATGCAAATGCACTTAACGTTAAAAATAGGGTTTTGAGATCTCAAAACGTTTTTGATGCATTGGATTTTCTAGCCACTGGTCCACATTTGTTGACCACAAGCAGCCACTGTATGTTTGACATACAGTTAGCAGGTATAGTTAATCAAGACAACAGCCATTTTTATTCAGTTGCTTGTCAATGGCATCATATCCCCTTTGAACATGCGTCAGCGTTGTGGTTGTCTGACAGATGTGGTCAAAATTGACTTTTTATTCTGTTTTAAGCCACATTTAATGATACACTTTTTAAATCTTAATTGTTTTCACCATATATTTTAACCAGATGAAGGATTTTAGTCATTTGACGTCTGAATATCAAGTTATCAGAAGAACTAGCTGAGCAAACACTAGCGGCAGGTCGGCTCGCAGCCTAAAACGTGTCAGTAACATTAAATAACCCATGAAATATCCAAGTCATGATCCCTTCATTCAGCATTTTTAAACATGCAATGTTGGTTTGGAAGAAAGTGAAATTGTGCAACTTGTAAAAAGACACTGACACACACTGACAAGGTTCTGTTAGAGTAGATTTTATGAATATCTGAGGTCTGTATGAATGCTCAGCTTGGAATAATGTTGATGGATTTCAGCACCAAACTGTGCGCTGTTAAATATTAGAGCACATTAAAAGATGAGACCCTCCACCACTTCAAAGCACAGTGACTTTCTAGGAAAGCTAACAAACTTTAATGGCTGAGGTCTGGCTTGGTCTGATGACCGGCTAGTCCCACTGCTCTGTTTGTTTGCATTCATAGGTAAAATGTAATAGAGTTACGCAATCGGCAACAGAAACAGCTTGATGCTTCCCACTGAAATGGATCAGTCACACAAACACATGAACATGCGCCGTGTTTTGAAAACACAGGAGAAGCGTGGCTGTTACATAAAAATTCCACTGACCCTTGTTGGGAAATAGTTAGGCATCCCAGATGTGGTGGAATCTGAGTCTCTCAAGGCCTTGGGAGGTCAGCTCTCACACACACACACACACACACACACACACACACACACACACACACACACACACCACTACTCACACCACCACCATGGGCTAAATTGCCTCCAGTTGTAAATACAATGTACAGCATGCTCACATGTGATGCATAACAGGCCAAAGAGTAACATCAAAGCACTATCTTGCATGCGTGTGTGTGTGTGTGTGTGTGTGTGTGTGTGTGCGTGTATGTGAGACAGTGAAAATGCCATAAAAGGATGGGTCAGAAAATTCAGTGTGTTGTGACCATTTCGAATAAAACCGAATCCACAAATATGGAACTGGGTCACCCTGACATTGTGTGTCCATGTGTGTGTTTGTAACTCCTCCAGGGTACAATGTGTGTGCTTGTGGCATGTTTTGTAGGTGATTCACTGCGGTGCGTCTGTGTTTTGCGGGTGTGTCTTTGTGGACGAAGTGTCTGTGGTTGGGTGGTCTGCGAGCCGCTGTTGACAACCTACTGTTTTTTTATTGATGTTCACCTCTGAGCTGGAATGCTGCTACTTCTCCAAACATAATATCATACAGAAGTAAGGTCGGGTGTAGCGAGAGGGGGAGAAGTGGCTGCCAGAGCAAAGAACCAGCATGAAATAAGGTAGTAGGGATGATAGGTTCTTTTTTAGCCCTCTGAGGTCTGTCAGCCCACCTTGGCCCAGAATGAAATTATTGATGGATTGGATGGATGGATTTGGAAGTAATGTCCTTTACTCCTAGTGCTACCATGAGGGTGAAATTTCTGGTTTTGAGTGAAATGTTGCCACAACTACTGGACAGATTGTCATGAAATTCGAAACGTTGAAGTCAAGCGACAGTGGTGCAGTTTGTTTGTGGCCTTTTTACTTCCGGCGATTGTATTTAGGCTTCAAAAACCATAAAAGTGGCGCTTCTCTGCGAAGATCATTCTCGCTGAACAAACATCTGCTCAACGTCTGTATAGATATAAGATTCTGATTTTGATTTGCTCATTGCTTCATTGGGTCACACTGGCTGTTGTTAAACAGTATTTCCAAGAATCATAAATCCCTTAACACCTTGGTAATCATTAAATCTAAATTAGCCACAAAATAATTTTTCTGTCTTTGCCTCGACATGGGATTGGGATATAATTAAGCATCTACATTACAAACTTAAATCTTATTAAGAGCTTGGAACACAGTGTTGGGATTCAGAGATTTTGGTCTTTTTGGTGCTTATAAGCCCTGGACTACACACACACACACACACACACACACACACACACACATGCAGAGAAGTACATTTCTGCTGATTGGGTGAGGACTTGTATTTGCTTTCAGTATAGTTTCATTTGTTTGAGGCGGTTTAGAGAAGGAAGCGTCAGTATCACAAAACCTCAACAGTATTATTCAACATTTCTTGTTTATTAACTAAATTAACGACACTCTGGGAAAGTTGACTGATTATTTTGACTTGTTTTGAAAGAAACTAATTACGTTTTCAACCTGGATTATGTGACTCATCGTGGTGGACATTATTTGCAGCATGTGCTCTCTGTGTGTATGTGTCTGAAATGAGCCCTGGCCCCGACTCCCCTCCAAAGTCGCTTAGAGTGAGTCAGGAGATCAAAGTCGAAGCTGTAGATTAATCCACATAACAGGAGCTTTTCCACTAATAACAGAACATTCTTTTCCTTCTGGCTGCCTGGCACGTCAGTGCCACCGAGTCTCTGCAGTCACACAAGCGCATTTGGAAAACTAAATTCGATCACAGCTACTGTGCATGTGTACACGACGCAGAATCTCCTTTTACTTTTGACGAAGTAGTAAATAGAAAAAGAGTAAACGATGATGTTACGCACTAAAAGCTCAACACCTCTTTTGGAGAGCGTTCGTGTGCTTCACCCCTGGGTTACATGTGCGTGTTTTGAGAAAGTTTATTGTCGCAGATTTAATTTCCACTAGAATCATAAACTTTTCTCACTATCACCAGACCGGTAGGAGCCAGCTGACTATGGGGCCTGGGAAATTTAGGCAAAGTCTGGGAATCTGGATGAGGCAGCTACCATCTCAGGAAAAAAAAAAAAATCATCCCAAGTTAGTATCATACATTTACAGAAATAATGAGCACTTTTAAAAGTTTGCATTTATTACTTTCAAATACACTTGAACCCTTTTGTGATCAGTTTAAGTCAGCAGAAAAACCAGCGGCAAATCCAACATTCACATATTACCTTTTAAGTTGATCACGTTTACATTTACTCGTTTGACAGACGCTTTTATCCGAAGCGACTTACAGGTGAGAGACGTCACTAAAGCTTCAGTGCAGTAGGAGTACTTGGTGTAAGTACTAAGTACTACGTCTATTCAAGAGATTCTTGAGCATTCAGTAGTTTGTTCCACCATTGGGGAACCACAGATGAAAACAGTCTGGACTGAGATTGACTTGTGTGCAGGGATGTCAATGCTAGGCGACATGTCTGGGAGGAATGCAGTAGGGGAGCATAAGCCTGTTTGATCGAGTTCAAGTTGATGGGCGCAGACCCAGTGATCGTAGGCCTCGGTATGTGTTTTTGCTCATTTGGAATTTCTTAGCCAAATGTTTTGCACGTTGCATTTAATGTTTTTATTGACCACAGCATAATATTTACATCCAAATATGATAATCCAAGGTGTCATCTTTTCTCTGACTACTTGTCTGCCTAATGTCTACCTTTGCACTTGCAGTGTAATTGATCGTTGTTGTGGCATTGGTTCAAAGTGTATATCTGCTGCCAACAGAATGAACAGTTGACATCGAGAAAGGATATCAAGTCACTGCAAGTCTCAGGTGTCGGAAACCAAGGTGAAATTACAAGTCCACAGTCAATGTTCAAATCCAACTCAATTCATATGACTTGAATACACACCTCTGGCAAAGGGGGGATTTCAAGCTTTAAATGTCCCTTGACAAATACATGAATGAGGCCATAGAAGCTAATTCCATATCTTTCTGCAGTCTATGGAGAGGGCTGGGTGAACTGGGTGAAGGTTGATTGAGGGCTGAGTTAATGCTAGGTTAACTGGGTGAAGGCTGGGTAAGGTAAAACATCCGGTTCCACTTCATCCACAATGAGAGCGAAATGTATTTCCAACCTAACGTCTCCCTGCTGGAGGCAGTGTACAGCAGCTATTCCCAATCAAACAGAATAATCATTTGTAATGGTATCGCACAGAGCTGGCCTGTGTTTTGTCTCTGTGAGAAGGCCTCAGCCGTTGCCAGGCAGATGTTTGGGTTGGATCGCCATGTGGTGGAACGCCACCCTTCCATCTGGCTCGGGCTCGGAGGCTACAGGAATAGAGCACTGTGAAAGCAGGGAACACAACTCCCCTTTCAATAGCGATAGCATGATAGAAGAATGTTCTTCCTGCACCTGCAAGTCTTTTCTTTTAAGAGCGCACCAGAAGAAAAAAAAAAAGGAAAAAGACTTGAGCAATAATCATTTGAGGAATTTAATTTTCTCCTCGGCTAAATCACTTGGAATGTTTGCATTGCACCTCAGAAACTGAATCTGCCCCGGCACCAGGGGTTTTCATTATGAGCACGGCATATGAATCCTGAGAGTAAGGCTGGCATGAAAACTTAGTCATGTCAAGTGAAATAGAAATACAGCAACAAACACTCTGTTAGGAGTGTAAATGAGATTTTAGGAGAGATAAACAACAGGTATTTGTCTATATTAATCTTTCAGCTCATCATTCAGTGCTTAGACAGAGATGTCCATCTGGATTACAACCTAGATTATAATCATATCTGAATTGTCTGGAGTAAAATCATAGCGGCTAAATAATCATTGATAGTGTATAAAAATAAAAACTTTGCCAGGGTTTAAATAAGACCACACAATCATTTGATACTTTAAACTGCCTCCCTGCAGCAATACAAGTGAAGACACTGCACCCCAGTCAGAGCTTATCAGCCCCACACACTCATGCCTCTGGAAATGCTGCTGTGTAATTGTAGATTCCTGATATATTAAGCTACTGACTGTGAAACAGATTAAAACAAAGTATTCTTAGGTTATGCAAAGATTTTCCCCTGTGCACCAGGCAGGCAGGCAGTTCCCTCCCATCATGCCCTGTCTCCCTCTTTAAGTATCAGCTATCTGCTGCCAAAAGACTGACTGGATATTAATAGCAACACTGCCAGAATCTAAACCACATTTGTTTAGGTCAAAGCTGAGCTCAGTGTCCATTAAACAACACAGAGAAACTCAAACGGCTCTGGCAGCGTAAAGAAGAGGCATGAGAGATAAACTAAACAGATATCCGATGTTCTAACTGCTTCAGATGGAAAAGTCGATTGAAGAGGTTAATCATTTAAACTTGGTGAGGGTGAGTGCACTGTACATGCGTCAGCCAGCAACTTGGAGTCTCAATGCTGAATGCCAGCCAAGCTGGAGTGAGGGTGATTTGTGAGCTCTGCAGCACAAAGATCAACTGTAAGATCAAGAAGCAAAAAAGCTTTTTGAACCATTTAATCTCCAACGACCACTTTAGATCAGAGACTTTTATCACTTTATACTAGATTCCAGTTACAGCTCTGTAAGTCACTTTCTAGTTTATAATGTTGCGTTATCCAAAATGTTGTCTTTCCAAACAACAAGTGAACATGCAGTTCTTCATCTGATGTGTCTGACTGTGTTCATGCTGAAAGACGTGCGGTGTCTCTGAGAGCTTCAGGACAACAAAACAAGCTCAGTTTGTTAGTAGAGATGCATAGAAACAGTTTCTCTATGTAAAACAGTGACATCTAGTGCACAAGCCCCAACAGACATGAAAATGTAGCCTGTTTTTTGTGCATGTTTAATTCAGTTACAGTTCAACAATCTTAGTCAAGTCAGTTTTGGTGGAAGTTACTTCCATGGAGTTTTCGAAGTATTGAAGTAGCCATTGTTCGTCTACTGCTGTCCAGGTGGGTGGGGGATTCTGCAGACTGTGTCACCAGGAACAGCACACACCTTGACCATGAGCTGGTTATATTGCAGCAGAGTAATACGACTCCAAGCTTTCACATTAAAGCTGAACAGTCACCGCGCTGATTTAGCGACAGAGTAATTTCAGAGAAGTCCAGATTATTACTTTGTCTGAGCCCAGCAGGACTTTCCGTTTCAGGTGGCATGGAAAGGTCAAACAGGAGCAAACCCCGGAGAGAATGATGTAACATGTAAGACTGTGAGTTTGGCCCGGCCCGACCATAGCTTGATGACCGGTACCAAACCCTGCTGACAAGGTCCAGAACATTCCCTTTTAAAAGTCAAGCCTCGTTTTTCTCAGAACAGTGGGAACAAAATTCAACAGGAAGAGAGGGGGGTGAGGGAGGAGGAGAGGTGTGTGTATGTCTGTGTGTGTGTGAATGCGTTCATGTGTGTGCATGATAGGGAGTCTGTTCTGCAGGGCTGTGTCTGAACTTCTAGTATCTCTGGAACTGGCCTTCGCCCAAATCCTGACACATCTGTCCAGAATCTGAAGACAAAAAGAAAGGGAGGAGGGGAGCAGTGTGCGCGAGAAAGACACACTATGTGTGTTTATGTGAGTGGAATCGGTGTCTAATAGCTTGGGACATCCAAATACCTCTGCTCCTGTGATGGTTCGGTTCATATAACAACAATGAAACACTGTATAGTAGACTGCTCAAAAAGCCAACTAGAGCTGCTGACTTGCACAGACCTCCACACGTGTTGAGTATGTATGGAGAACCGGGTTAGGTAAACAGCAGCGCTGATAACCCTGAGGTTAACCTGGCCACTCTGATTGGCTTATCTCATCATGATGGCTTCAAAAAACCCCTGGCTGCCAGCCAATAGAAACAGGGCAGGGAACACTCTGCCCCAATCGACGGAGAGAAAACATGTTATGCTGACAGGAAAGGAGTGAACCCGTGAGGAGTCTGATGTCTTGAGGTCTCAGTTACTGCACAGTAGATATGGCCTGTCCGTCACTCCTTGCCTTGACATTGCCCTCAGAGGATGTGTTTATTCAAACATAGACCACTCCTGTGTCACTCCTGTGTTACTCCTGTGTTAGAATAATGCATGTTAAAATCATAGCAACACAAATAGGTTGAAATAATTAACCAGCAAGTAAGAAATTCAGTAGGTTGCTTAGTGTCTCATATTAAATGAGTCACTGTGGCATTCAAACACTTTGTATTTCTACCTTTTGTCCACCATCACAAAATATGGGAATGTTATGTCAGTACAAAATACTGCATTGGCTATTAGTCATATTGCTTCACTTCAGGTTGAATAAACTTACTGTTAAGGAGGGAGTCGGACGTGACAGCTTTATTTCTGCCCCCTTCTTTTCTCTTGTTATTAGATGCAAAAAATGTCAGCTGGTTTATTCATACGCTGAGACTTTAAAGCAACTTTAAAAGTTTTTGCTATCGCTACATAGCCAACGTTAGCATTAACAGCTGTTTTCTTAGCAGTCTACAGGAAACATTACGAGTTCAACATCAACATCAACAACAGGCTTTTTCCACATGCTGTGCAGTGGTGACGTATCTCGCTACGTCACTGTCAGGTGTTGCCGCAAAAAAGAATCAGATCTGATTTTGGGTGTGGTCGGACATTCAAGAAGCTTATACCTTTATAACCCATGAAGACCCGTGCAGCTTACTTCTTGCGGTGAGATAGCATGCACAATAACAGGGCAGATTTAAATCATTAATGGTATTTAATTAATTGCACCTGTAAAATATTTGATGTAACTGATGAAAAAGAGTCTCGTGTGGGATCAAGGCGTATTCTCAGAGTAACCTAGTCTACGCAGCAGTGGTGTTGGTGTCTTTAGAGCACAGGAGGAGACCGCAAAGGAGGGAAGCCTTATTGCACCTCCTGTAAATGCATCAGCTGGCCTCAAACCCGAGTAAAAAATCTAGTGAAAAGTCATTATTCTGCTGTCCAGGCCTGAGCTGTTTTTTATTGGAGATAAGGTCTTGGTAGCAAGCTCTGGTGCTGGTTTAATGAGTGGTGTGCCTCGGCCTGAGAATGCAGGGGAAAGGCCACAATATCCATTTACAAAAAGGTCAAATTTAAAACTATGGGCGTATCTGTGCGTGCGTGTCTTATAGTGAACACAACCATACCTTGAATCAGTGCACCCACCCCTCTGTTTGACATGAATTATTATGAGGAGAGCTCATGGTAAACATCATATTATATGGTAGATGAGGATGGTTTTAAAAGTTGCTGTAAAATAAAACAACACACCTATCTTTTTATTTGACAGCCCCCATCTCTGTTGCAGGGGGGAAGAGGGAACTAGGGGAGGATTATACGGGTAAGGTTAAATTATGAGCTGTTGTGGCGCTGCATAGCTCTGAGCAGCCCACAGTATACTGCCCTACACACACACACACACACACACACACACACACACACAGCAATTCTGTCAAAGTGAGCCCCTAAATATAGCCATCACACAGTGTTATTATCACAGCAGGGGTAGTGCTCTGTTATCTCTCACCCTTCACTCCCATTGTTTTACTACTCCAGCAGATGACAGCTTCACTAAGGCTGGGGCCCATTTGCTCCGTATATGGCCTGTTATATAAGACCCGCATCGACACTGGTTAGTTTGCTGTATTTTAAAACAGCAACACATGATTTCATGTCAGGTTTCATGCGCAGGAGAGGAGAGAATCCTCCCACATTGTGCTACAGCCACACTCACGTTGTTCTTTTTTATTTCTGTTTATCCCTGTGACAAGAATGGAGTTGGCCCTAAAGGGAAGGCTGACCAACCATGACGCGTGAAAAAAAAAAAAAAAAGGATTTTGCAAAGGATTTTGCTCAGGAAACAAAACTCCATCAGTGTCTCTGTGATGCCAAAGCGAATGAGCGTGAGAATGGTATGCATGTGGTGGCATGCACATACAAATACATCAGCCCAGGAACACATTCCCAATCAGTCAAATACACAACACACACTCAGTCTTCATTAGAGATTGTAAAGGCGACAGCTGGACTCTGATTGGTGGGGAAGGCCTGGCTTCTTCCACACACACACACCACGGGGAGCATTGTGTTGCTTTTCTTTCTTTGTTAAAGACCAGTGACATAAAAATGTCCGTCAAGGGCTTGCTGAGTCACTTATTCAAAACTGGCCATACTGAACAGCATGATGGGAAGTGGTGGTCCAGTGGCAACGGCCCCATCGAAATCCCTCGAACACCCTGCTGCGCTGCCTGGCCTGGGACTGCCTGGCAGTCTGGATCAGTGGTTGCAGACAGACGCAACACACACACACACACACACACACACACACACACACACACACACACACACACACACACAAATATTCATTCACAAAAGCTATTGTTAACCACAGTGGATGTGTGTAGCAAGCACTGGCCCGTTTCAACATGTCCCAACAACAAATAACTTACTTTGCTACTATTTTTCTCAGAACACACACAAAACACAGTTCTCAGCTTCTCCTCTGGTGTGTTTACACCCAAACAAACAATCTCGCTGATTGGGTGGTCAGTAGGATCGGTACATACCAGGAAGAGCTTAGCATTAGAGCTACATAAGGCGGTGTGCACACGTAGTACTGGTCGACTACTGAGTCCACACCAACCTACAAACAGTTCACATCTGGAGGGATAGGATCTGATGTGAAAACATTTTAAAAATAGACACTCATGTTTTACAGGTTTTATTTTATCTTAGGTTTTATTTAATTTTACAAACGTCTCAGAAACGAGGTCACGGTGCATCTGGTCAGGGTGATAATTCAGTGATTGGTTTGTTTATGTGTCACTCTTACAAGATAATGAATAGAGATGATTTTGTAAAATACACTTATAAGTGTATTTATATAAATATAAACACTCTCTTGCAAGGAGTGACAAGACTGATACAACTCTCATGTCTGTAGATAAATGCGAAGCTACCACCTGTAGCCAGTTAGCTTAGCCTAGCACGACTGGAAAGTGCGGCTAGCCTGGCTCTGTCCAACGGAGGCGGTAACAAAATCTGCCAACTATCACCTCATTACTAACATGTTGTCCTGGCCTACTTCTGGGGCTGGATACTCCTAACTGTACTTGAATAATAAAATCAAAAGTTTTATTTTACCTAAATTATATTGTTTCTAGTTGAGGGATGGGAAAACCTGACAAAATTTCTAAAGCAACGTTTTTTGTGTGGCAAAAATATTATTAGCTTTGCAAGCTGATATTAGCTAGGACTATTGTTTGCAACTTTGTGGCCATGACCAGTAAAAATAATAATGATAATAATAATAATAATAATAATAATAACAACAGCAACATATTATTGGCCTCAATTAGGAGTTTTCTTTACGTGTGGTATTCAACAGTCTCTGATCCCTGACGGTGCTTTAGGAGCTGTGGCTGTGTGAATACTGTTTTTCATTTTTGTGGAAAAGAAAATAGAGAAATATACATTTGCACTCATGTTAAACACTCAATAGCTAAACCTAGCTAATACTAATGCAGTCCTGCAAAAAACACTGCTGCAACACATCAGTTCCAGAGTTATCTACTCTGGTCTAAATTCTCTCCACACACTTGGCACTAAAAGAATGACTCAACTTAAGGAAAAGAAGTTATGTTTGTTAAAGAACAAGTGGGTACTGGACAATTAATCATCCTGTAAGTGCACCTTCATGTACGAGTACGGTGATGACGATGTGTGTTAATTATCCGAGCATCTGTTTCACTTACAAACATGCTTTAATGCATTATAGGGTGATTAAACAAAGCCTACGTTAGATCAGAGATGATTTGTCAAACAAGCATGACTCAGATTTTCCAGACATGAAACACCAAGGCCAACTTCAGCGAAAATATTACAGTCTAACTGCAACCATCTGTGTGTGTTTGTGTGTGTGAGCACGCAAGTGTGATGCAGCATTCATCGTTGGTGTGCATACTGTGTTCTCATAGTAAAGAACGTCTGAGAGTCCTACCAAGGCCTCTGCTGCCGGGCTACGTCCCTGTATTTCTGTGAGGTACTGAGGATTGCCTGTTCAAACAGAGATTAGAGTCCTGAATTACATAAGGTTTAAAGAAAAATTAACATTCCGCCTCCTGGACGTCACCAAGTGCCAGTGTTTTCATCAGAACAGGCCGAGAGGTCAGACAGGATTTCCCCCCACCGGTAGCATTTGGCTACACAAATATAGACCTGAAAACAAACATGTTATTGGGGAGAGGGTCACAGGAAAAGAAAGACAAAGCGTCTGTGACGTAGCAGCTGAAAATAAATCATATTTCCCATCACTCACCAGACGTTAAAGCTTTCCTGAAGAATGGCATTTTGTTTGGTTCTCAAGACTTCTGATTCAGAAATGACCTCCTTGGCAATGGAGGGAAAAAAAATCAAAACACAAGCACAGACTGGCCTACGTAAGGATAAATTAGTTTGACGACAATTGGCTTTAATGAAGTGTTGGACTTCAGGCATTAATATAATCCAGTTTTGTCATGATTGAGTTTCTCTGACCACAGCCAAAACACTGTATAAACTCAGCTGTATATTATTTTGTTTCCCCAGTTTTGGGTAAATTTAGTTAAAGCCAGAAAGTGTATTTCCCCATCCTCTGACGAGACCTAAGTTAATACCTCATGACAGATGAATGTGAATTATTTGCTCTTCCTGTTGCACTCTCATTCTTGCCTTTCCTTTAAAAGATGGTAAATTATTCTGTGGACCACAGCATGCTTCCTGTCTTTGTTTGGCATGAAAGAAGCGGTCTGGCCTTTCAAGAGGTGAAAGTGGCAGAAGAACCCAATGAAGTGGAGCTGTGAGACCACAACAAAAGAGCTGGGATAGTGTATCACTACTTACTGAACGCTCCATTTCCAATGTCCAATCAAATCCTAATGAGAAAAAGAAATTTTGCTGTAACTGGCTTCAAATAGGAAGAAACCAGTTTGACAGTTGTTGAAATAAGGATTTTGATTCAGAGCCCACAGCAGCTTTTAATGGAACATGGTTGTGCTGCCTTCTAGTGGTGGATCTGTGTCACTGAAGGAAAGAGACTATATGAAATCACCTGACAAAGTTGACTTTCAGTGATGATCATTAGGTTATATTTAATATTAAAAAAAAGAATGAGTTTTGACAGTTTATATTGTTATATTCAAAATGCAGGAACAGCTTTAAGTTATTCTAATATCTGGATGTTTATTTTTTGTGCAAACAAAAGATCATTTTCTGCAGCTCACCCTTGATGAAATGACAGTGTATGCCCACATCATATGTAATCTGGTATATATTGAAACTAAAGAGCTGCTGGTTATGAATGAGGTTGTAAACAGGGATTATAATAGCTAAAGAAAACTCCTGTTTGTTTTATTTAATACCATCCATCCTCTTACCAAGCTGCTGTCTCATAATGCTTCATATTTGGTCTCACCCACACAAACAGTACATCCCTATGTAAAGTAAAAAGAGTCATCAACTTTAGTTAATGATTTTTATTGATATCAACATGATGACAATTTCTGCATCATCCATTTGCTTTGCATCCAAATGACAAAAAGACAGTTTTCTCATTTGCCCTTAGTGATAAAAGCTCAATCAACAGGGATAATTTCAGTTACCCTGTTAATCCACAGACCTCTCTGCGAGTAGGTGAAAACCTGGAGTACACATGTACGTCACTGCAGCAAGGTGAGGAGTTGAAGACTTTCAGTGGGTGTTAAATTACCCTTTAACTGGGTGAATTGAACTGATTAGGTCAATCAAAAGGTCAAAGATCAATGGTTTTGGCCTTGTGAACATAATTTATTTGGAGAATCCCTTCAGGCTCGACACAAACATCCAAGGATGAAGTGATTTGAATTTGATGGTCAAAGGTCAAGGTTAGTGTGACCGCACAAAACACTTTTTTAGCCATGACTCAAGACTTCACCAATTATGATAAAACTTCACACAAATGGTTCATTTTTTTAACGGTTCTGGAGAATCACTTTACAATAATACCATCCTTGTACAGGATTTATGTTTATATTGGTTATTAATTTGTTTAAGTACAGGCTCAACAGTACAGATGATGAAACTGTGGGCTCACTATTTGGCAAGCAATAGATCACTGTTGCCATATTTATCTGATGTGTTATAAATGATTTATAAAATGTAAACAAGCCAATTAATATTGTATATTTTTTTTAATCCTTCATTAGGGCAGCCTTACTGTAAATGGGTACAGATCCTGGATAAACAGGGATGTAATCTGAAACTAATGGCGGAGGCATACAACCACAAGGTGGTAATTCTAGTTAAAGGAAAGACAGGAAGTGAGAGTACAACAGGAAGAGCAAATCACATTCATCTGTCATGAGGTATTAAACTCCGGTCTCATCAGCAGATGGGGAAATACACTTCCTGGCTTTAACTGAATTTACCCAAAACACTGAAAAACTGTGGAAACAATAATATACAGCTGAGCTTATAACGATTGTTTTGGCCGATGTCGGAGAAACTCAATCATGACAAAACTGGATTTGTTGAAGGTTCAGAATTGATTCACTATCACCACGGGCATCGGGTCAGGATGAAAGAATGAAGGCCGTTAAACATACATCCAATCCAACAAAAGGTTTTACCGTCATAATTATTTCCAACATGAAAAAGGAAGACACACATGGACTATGGGTTCTGAGAGGACAATAAAGAATAAAGATTAAATTTAACACAACAAATCAAAATATGAATGTCTCATTATGTTCTTATGAAAGAAATAAGGATGAAGAAGGTTCTCTGAGACTAACGGATAAATTGTAGGAACTAACGAGTAACAACTTCTCACCAGAAACTGCCGCCCCATGTGAAGGTGAAAAAGTGTGAATGAGTGGAGTGAGGCCCTTAAATAATCTTCTAGTGCCCAGGTGAACTCTATCAGGTGAATGAGGGGTGGAGGGTGAGAAAACCCAGAGCCAATCGGTGATGAGGAAAGGAAAGGAAGTGAGGTAGGCGAAGAAAGGAAGAGGAAAATAGGGATCTTTGCACCAGGATTATATCACTATATAAAACCCAACACTTCATTAAAGCCAATTAAAAAAACAATTCCTACTTTGTTGTGTGTATATGATCCGAACCAAAAATTATAACTTTGACACGTTTAATACTAATTTGTTCTGAGATTACTGAGTTGCTCTAACATGACGTCTCTTTTGACTTGAAATGATGAGTTGACTCAAAGGACGCGCTGCCATCTAGTGGTGGATCTGTGTCACTGAAGGGAAGATTTGACTTTCAGTGATAATCAGTTTATGTTCAATATAATTTAGTTTTAAATATAGACCAGAATCCTTGTAACATGAGCATACACTGTTTTCTCATCATCAACTCTAAATATTAGAGCTCCTGCTTATAAATGAGGTTGTGAGCAGGGATCGTAAAAGCCAAATAAAACTCCTGTTTGTTTTTATTTTATTACTATCCATCCTGGGAATGGACGCGTGAATCCTTCCACCTAACCAAGCTGCTGTCTCACAATGCTTCATGTCTGGTCTCATACACACATACATCCCGAATGCTACTATCTAAAGTAATGAATCATCATTTAATTAAGTATGATTTTATTGACATCAACACGATCAACACAATTTTTGAATCATCCATTTGCTTTGTTCAAAATGCTGACACACATTCGGCTTACAATTTTTTGACATGTTCTTCATGTAAGTAGTAAGTACAAGAGTGCACATCGCATGTAGCTGGAGCATTAATCATTTGAGATAATAAAGCATGTTGCGTTGACAGTAATGTCATCCCCGTTGTGTAACAGTGCAGTATCTTTTAAGGATGAAAAACAGAGAGATTATGCCACTTTATGATAAAAGATCATGGCCGTTCTACTTGCATATTCCTCCCTCTTCAAAGCTATTCAACCAGTGGGTCGTAGAACTGCTGATCTTCCCATGTTTTAAATTGAATCGTACTTAGCACAGAGTTTAGTTTGACAAGGACACTGTCCTTAGCTGTCTTCCTGTTCTGAGGTGTGCATGTGGCAGATTCTTGTTTTGTATCCCTTTTAACTTCTGCCTCATTTTTAAGCATGTTGCTCAGGCTCTCAACCTCAGCACAGTGGCCATAGACCCACTCCTTTTTTACATTTGTGGCCAAACCAAACAAATTCCCACAAGATCTGCAAGGAGGAATTTCATCTCCTTTGCTGAGGTTAAACGCTTTGCATATGACCTCCCCTGGAACCTCGATTGTTCCATCAAAGTATTCCTTCTTGACCTTGTCCTTCTTGCCCTTCTCTGGATAATAGGTAATCACTGCATCAGCTACATAATCCTCCCAAGCGCTCAAACAGGAGGCAGCTATCACAATATTCCCAGCATTTGGACCTGTAGTGGACATGGAGACGCCGTAATACCTGACTGATTCTACATTTTGGGATTTCTGAGAGACACAGATGGTGGAGGAGACCAGAAACCCTTCTTCCAGATCCTTGAGGAGATCTTTCAGGCTCTCCTTTATTTGGTTGTCATTCTTTTCTCCTTTCTGCTTGACAATCTGGAAGCAGTTACAGATGTTATCAAGATGTTGCACCTGCAAACTGAGACTCACTGATTCAGTTGTAAAATGAACAATAGAAATGAATCATGAACTGTAGTCTTTGGTTTCAAAACATTTGTGAATTAATTAATTTCAGCAACAGGTGAAAATTGATTAATAAAATCAATTATCCAAAAATTTGACTCTTCTTTACTGGAATGTTTTATGGTCATTATTTAAATTTTGTTGAATAATTTATTATAATGTATTCATGTTTAAAGTCTTGCTTAATTTTTTCTACTCATAGTATTTTTCTTCAGTCTTTATAAAGCACTTTATATTATACTTACCTGTATCTGTACCTGTAAACGGTGCACTACAAATAAGGTTTGATTAACTAATTGAAGGTCGATCCATACTATATCTTACCATGTCCATAACACAGGAGAACGGACTCCGCTTGGGAAGTTGAGTCAAGAAGAACTTAAAAGGGCGAGGGTATTTCTCCTGCAAGTCTTCCAACATCTCTTTGTCAGCGATTATACTTTCGGGGTCGAAGGGAACCTTGTTGATTTTTCCCAGGAAGAAGATGCTGTGAAGCATCTGTTCAGTAAAACAAATCAACGTATTATTATATAATTACTAATGAGATTATAGGACACGATTGTCTTCAAAAACAGAAAACATCCACTTTACTCTACCTCATCCACCAAGGGTTTACTTCCTGGAGTCGTGTTACACCAATCCAGCATCTGCTTGATAAGCTTTAAGGCATTTCTCCTAAAAGGTTCTTGAGTTTTCAGAAATTCTTCTTTTCTACAATAATAATGATCAAGGTATAGTGTCATTTTAAAGAGTTAAAAACACATTACAGCACTGATAAACTGCGGTGCAGCAGAATCAGCTGACTCACCTCTTTTGCTCTTCCTTCAGTCATCAGGGGGAAAAACAACAATTAAACAATTAAATATATCACAGATAACAGAAATATATTAAGTAATATATTATATTGCAGTGCAGAATTCATTGGATATAGTGTCAGTGCCAGCAGAAAGCTGCTACTCACCATTGCTGCAGCATAAGAATGAAAGAGAAAGTAAAACCCTTCCTTATAAAGCAGTGCCTTAAACAGATGCATCATGTGATTTCCAGTAAAGTCCACATTCAGCCAGGAACCAGGGATAAGCATTTAACCCAGTACAAAGTCAGTGAGGGTCATAACACGACTGATAACGTGTACTGTATATGTCCATATCCATAATCAAGATCTACTCTGCTATAGAAAATAAACTGCTCCATTTGTCCCGGTGCAACGTCATGTACAGAATAACTGAAGTTCTTAAATCTCACTCCGGTATTTGTGATAACAGGCCTCCTATGTTGATCCGGTTATACAGTAATTCTATAAGAAAATGTATGGATGTCTCCACACATCCTGGAGACATCATATCAACCTCAACATGATTGATATAAACTCACTGAGTGGCATATTTATATGATAGTTATGTGTTGCATTATTATATCATTGTATTTCAAAGTCACACACAGGAAATGTGATTTAGATAAAGTTACTTCAGTCATCATACGCTCATTACTATTTAGTCTCTGCTGCAGTATTACAGTTTCATGTAAGGTCAAAGGTCAGATGCTAAACTGTAGAGTAGAATTAAATGAAAGGATTTGTACAAGAGGAAAAGGACACAAACACGAAGAGATCTCAACTGTGTAGTTTTATCATTTACTGTATGTCAGCGCAATTCACCGTGAGTCTACAAATGACAGCACAAAATAAGGAAGTAAGTTGCTAAACAGCAGGAACTGAAACTTTACTACATGATTAAGCCAGTATTATCTATATATATATATATATATATATATATATATATATATATATATATATTATTATATTATTTGGTTTCACGAGGGTGGAGTCGGGGCTTTTCAGGGTGGTGTTTTCTTGTTCCCCTTGTAGTCAGTGTTCTCTGGCTTTCTGCCATAGTCAACAGAAATACACATTCGGTTCAATCACAAACAAGTCTGTAACTACGGTTGTCTCTGTTAAGCCCTGTGATCGCCTGGTTACCTGCCCCTGGCGTACTGACTCTCCCCTGGTACATGTGGAGACAGGCTTACATGAAATTTGTTACTGTTGATGTCGGACTCCATCCGTAGCTACAGTGGCAAAAGTTACTGCATCACAACTTTGTCAATTTCCGCTAGATTTTGCAACTTCTATCAACTGACAAAAACAAGATGGCGCTTCTAGGATGGAAAACACAGAGATCAGATTACACAACCAGCCTCGCTTAGTATGCGATGCCTGAGGGGGAACAATCACAAGCATTTCATGAACACACAGCTGGGCATTGATTTCGATTATAATGATTTCAGCTGACTGCCTTTAAAATGATGAATGATGAAGACTGAAGACTTTTGAAGCACGTCTTTCCTTTTGGGAACCACCAGGATCTTTAATAAAGAAATAAATAAACCAAGTGATTATATAGCATATATCAGGTACTCCATGATCAACCCATGATATATCTGACAACTCTGCATGAATAATTATGTTTCTACCTCCCAGCAGGCAACAGTGATATTTAATGTCAAGACAATAATCAATGCTGAACGATTTGTGAGTGGCTCAAGTTGAAGTCATTATTCCCTTAAACATTCACCCTGCATCACAGACAATGTCAGGACAAATACCCACCTATTTGTGTCCTGCTCCTTTGAGACTTGCCAAGAATGCCGACTTGTTCTTTTTCACCAGTTTTTGATGTTCTTGCTCCAAACTCCTCCCCACAGGGCCCATCCTCACCTTTTCCCAGTCCGCCTCAGTCTACATCACATTAAAAAAAACACTTGTCAGTACAGGTGATCAATCACTATCATCAGGATTCCTTGTAAATGACTGTAACTTCTTACCGTATCTTCGAAGGCCTCCCCGTTGTAGTAGCTCTTGGATGCTGGATACTCTATTTCCTTGTTACATAACTGATCCAGGTGTGAAGCCACCAGATGCAGCTCCTCTCCATCGTAGGCGTACAGCTTTTTGTCCTCGCAGGTCATCAGAACAAGCTGGTCACACGTGCATGAGGTGCCCTCCACTACACCTATAACCAGCATGTTTACCATCTTGGGAAGGTAGAATTTTCCCCACCCGTTCACCTCATCATGTTTGCCTCTGTAAATGGTGTCTTCAACCCCTGCTACCTTCAATATGGCATCGGCTGGATTCTTTAATGTTATCGTCTTGTGTTTATTTTTGGACACAAAGTGGGATACCTGTGCCAGGTAATCTCGACCTGCAACAAAAGATGAAAAATATGTAGAAATATTTGAAGGACGAAACAACAAAGATATCATGGTGTGTAAGGGAAAGATGTGTAGTCAACCTTCTGCTCTGCTGCACTGCTGAAAATCAGGCATAAAAGGCTGACTGGCCACACTGAAACACAGAAAAGACAGGAAGTTACAAAATGGTGACACTGAACATGGTACGTTACAAAATGTCCATTTACAAATGGCAGAATAGAGGCTGGGATCAATTTAGTCATTCACCCATGAGGTATACTAGGAAATTAAAGGTCCCAAATTGTATGAAGTGAGATGTCCATGTCTTTTTTTTAATTATAAAGTAGATCTAGGTTCTATATAAATACTGTGAAAATATCAAAGCGCTTGGTCCACAGAGAAAAATGCAAACAGCTCATATTCAGAAACTGAGCCTTAAAACAAGCCGTTAGGACTTCCGAAACTTTGTGATGTCACAACAAAACAGTCACCGCCCTCAGCCAGGCCCCAGGAACGGCCCACCTGGACCCACCATCCATCCCTTTGAGTGTTTTCCTGACTGTTTACTCTGCTGTATTTTTACTCAATAACAAAACAGTCCACCAATCAGAGGAGAGGCTCAGAGCTTCCTCTCTTCTGATTGGCTGACCAACCTGTTGTTGCTAGAACTCCAGAAAAAAGCCTGAGAGAGGAGATGTGAAACTACAATGAGCTGATTTTTGGTACTTAAAACCACAAATATATCTTCTTATTGATATCTACTCTTCAAATAAACTGTAAAAGTGTAAAATATGGGACCTTTAAAACTTTGAAGTCTGAGTGGATTCTCATTTATTTCACAATCAAACAAAAAATACTCACGAAAACAACTTGTTATTTCAAAGGACAGAACTGCTGTCTTGTGGATTATATATTTCCATTTTTAGTCAGAATTTCACCAATATAAGCTGGACAGTTTTTCTCTGTTTGACTGCCGATTTGTGATCCTCCAGAATTTATTGGAGTTTGTTGGGTTAAATTTTTTCCATTATGTGTGGTGCCTATAAATGATTGCCTTCTGATCTCTGTCAACACATGTCCTGAAGTGAACATGCGTCCACATGTTTCTTTTGATATGTCAGTGTTCATTTCCACCTCCCTGAACAAAGAGAAAATGGTGTTTGCAGGTACCTCACTCCAGCCATCCTGGCTCTCTGTCACCTAGGAAAAAACAAATGTCATTAAAGCAGTGACGCAAAAACTACGAATCCTTAATTTAAGTAGAAATGTTAAAGTGTTGTATAAATATTTCTAATGTTCTTTTGGAAAAAATTAATTATCTCTACAAAATATAACCCAATATATTCAATCAATTATTTGTCTCTCACCTAATGTTAACTGACTCAAACTGCTTTTTGTCAAGCCATCAGATAAATGTTTTGCTGAAAAGTGATTTCCCAATAAAAGATGGTGGAATAACAGTATAAAAAAAACAAAAATTTGTCGTCACGTACTTGAGAAAATGTAAAGCCAGTTATTTTCCAACTCCACTTAAATTCAACAATAGTGCTAAACTGATAAACCTATTACAAATGGATAAATTCCATTAGCGTTTATTATATGCATTACAGAACTCTCTCCTAATGTATTTATCTGATACTTTAAAAACGAAAGCACAACGATGAATCTTATATTTGAAAACGAAACCAACCAACACAAAAACGAGACGACTGTTCAGCATGATAACCTTATTTAAACATCATTACCGTAAAATATCGCGTAGAAAAAGAAGTGAGTAATAAATGCACCGACAACCTACAGCATCTTCTATAAATCTAGTTAATAACACGAAGTAACTAAAATATTTAACTGCGTCAGCTGTTGAGAAATGAGTCCGGCTGCATCACCTACCACAGGTTTTTACTGAGCCCGCTATGAAGCCAAGAGGAGTTCATGAACCGACAAATGAACACACAATTCATAATTATTACCGTTTATCAAATAAACTAGTTACCAGTCGTTAGTGTTGGGAGGTGTGACGACGAAGCTCTGTACCGTGTGTCGACTCCGTTCGGCAGTTTCCGCTGGAACTTC
>NW_019525432.1:1685558-1688441 GCF_002814215.2 Seriola lalandi dorsalis
TGCAATAAATCACCATTAGGCACTGCATATCTTAATAGCAACACAACATAACCAATGCAAAATTTTAATAAAGTGTCCATATATGTGTATATCCAAAATCACAAGATTTATTTTGATTGAAAAATATATAAATAGGTATTGTTTGACATAAACGTAAGGTTACACAACAACAGAAATAGTAACCCAGAGTTACAATATACAAATGAGAATATTACCATTCAGAGAAGCCTCTGTATATTCTCATTTGTCCAGGTCATAGTATCCTAAAGGAGTTTTTTTAAATCGAAAACAACAACGACGTTTCACCTCTCATCCAAGAGGCTTCATCGATCATTGATGAAGCCTCTTGGATGAGAGGTGAAACGTCTTCCCAGACAAATAACCTAGTCCAGTTGTTTTCAATTTAAAAAAACTCCTTTAGGACCATTCAGAGAAATAAACAAAAACTCCATATTTTATAATTTGTCAGGTTACATACAGTCCAGTGTCCAACTTTAAGACAAAATTACCTTCTCACAAGTTGCTTAAAGAAAATGCCCAACTAAACTGGCTTTCCCCAAAATACTACAAGAAAACACATTTATCACCAATATCCAATTATATCACTTTTATCTATTAAACATTTCCCCCATTTCTAAGAGGTAACCCTCTCTGTGGTGTGTAGAACTCTAAACCCGTTTTAAATTTCACTTTCTGCAGTAAATCCAGAAGATGATCCTTTGTTTCTTTTTTAGCCTTCTGTCTGTTCTCATCTTTACACATCTGAGATGTTGGTTGTACTTGCTTTTTAACTTCATTCTCATTTTTGAGCAAGTTACTCAGGCTCTCAACTTCAGCACAGTTGCCATAGGCCCACCCCTCGTCTTCTGTATTTTTGTACAAACCAAATAAATTCCCACATGATCTGCATGGAGGCATTTCATCTCCTGTGCTGAGGCTAAACGCCTGGCACCTGACACTCTCTGGAAGCTGGATTGTTCCATCAAAGTATGATTTCTTGGTCGTGCCTGGACAGTAGGTCATGACTGCATCAGCTACATGACTGTCCCAGGCGCTTAAACAGGAGGCAGCCACTATGATCTTCCCGAGAAGACGGCCAGAAGTGGACATGGAGACTCCATAGTATCGGGCTGAATCTGGGCCCTCGGTCTTCTGAGAGACACAGATGGTGAACGAGGTGAAACGCTTTTTTTTGCTGTTATTATCCCCGGACTTTGGCCTGATGACATCTTGGAGCATTTTTATTATTTGGTTTTCATTCTCTTGTCCAATCAGGCGGACAATCTGCAAGCAAAAACATATATTATCAAGCTGGTGTTATCACCACAAATGCAGAATTATCCACTGAGTCAAGCTTTGTGTGGGTGAAATTTACTGCGGTACATTAATCATAAACTGTGACATTTCAATATGTTTAAGTGAGGTAGCAAGACCTTACAATTTTACAAACTGTATCATCTTTTAACAAAATATAATCTTACCATGTCTAACACACATGAAATTGGACTTCGCTTGGGTAGACGAGAGGAATAGTGGTCAAAAGGGTTTGGGAAGCGAGTTTTCAATTCATTCAACATCTTTTCATCCCTCACAATATTGTTTGGGGAAAACTTTGTATCATTGATCACTTCCAAAAAGAAGATGCTGTGAAGAATCTGAAAGGTCAAAACACAGGTCACACACAAAGAGATATGATTTCCTATGTTGTATATGTTCAAAACAAACTGACCACGCCGTACGTTATGTCCAAAAACTGATTTGTTGCCATCAGTCATACCTCATCCACCAACATTGAAGTATCTTCCTGAGTCTTTTCACTCAGTTCCATCATTTTTTTAATGATTGTTAAAGAATTCTCTTTGAGACCATCTTCACTCATTGGAGTGCCTTGCCTAAAATAAAAAAACATCAGTTTAGAGAAATGAAAAGCAGAATGCACCAGTAACTACTCGTGGTTGAGTAAATCTTACCTTTTTCTTTTTTGTGCATCAGCCTGATGGTATACAAAAATAATTGGAAATAATACAGGACACATTAGGATATATTTCAACAATCAACATATTTAGAAATGAAACCACTTAAAAGCAGCTACTCACCATCTTATGTTATGAGTAAATGAAAATGAGAGAGAGAAGTTAAATCATTCGCGTCGTCCTGGTTTCCTCGTTGTTATGTGAAACCAAAATGTGATTAACAATGTGATTGACCTTTATTAGATGTAAATACTACGTGGCAGTGACCGATTGAATCCACAAACACAATGATGAGATGATGATTGTTCTACTACAGGAATGTTATAGAACTGGTTTAAACACACAAGATGTCTCTGTGAATGTGTGAATGTACAAGGAGCGGCAGTAAAAACATACACACACACACACACACAAACACACACACACACGTCAGATGCTAAACTCCTGAGTGGCTCTCCAACATTCAAACCTGATTATACCACGAATAGGAAATACAATAAGACTCTAACATGAATCCAAATTATATCTTTATTAGCGAGACTTTGATTTTTCTCTTGTGTAACAGGGTGTCTGTATTTTTGGGTGTGGTGCTAAACCTGATGGGAGAAATGAAAACTGCAGCTTGTGTAGCAACAACACATTTAACCACAGGTATCAGCAAGAGAAACTTTGAGTCGTGCGTTTTCATTACGATTGATGATTACAATGCAGGTTCATTACCCCAACATGGCGGGTGATGTTAAGGAGAGGTCCTGGTCCATAGTGATACCAACACACTTCTATCTCAAACGGGCAGAGCCACATCTGTTATTAAAAGATGCCATTTCATTTCATCTTATAGCACATTACAGGAGGTAGGTGCAGGTAAACACATCAGGGTCACTGGCCATTCAGTGACATAATTAACCAT
>NW_019525432.1:1688461-1694013 GCF_002814215.2 Seriola lalandi dorsalis
GGTCCACAGAGAAAAATGCAAACAGCTCATATTCAGAAACTGAGCCTTAAAACAAGCCGTTAGGACTTCCGAAACTTTGTGATGTCACAACAAAACAGTCACCGCCCTCAGCCAGGCCCCAGGAACGGCCCACCTGGACCCACCATCCATCCCTTTGAGTGTTTTCCTGACTGTTTACTCTGCTGTATTTTTACTCAATAACAAAACAGTCCACCAATCAGAGGAGAGGCTCAGAGCTTCCTCTCTTCTGATTGGCTGACCAACCTGTTGTTGCTAGAACTCCAGAAAAAAGCCTGAGAGAGGAGATGTGAAACTACAATGAGCTGATTTTTGGTACTTAAAACCACAAATATATCTTCTTATTGATATCTACTCTTCAAATAAACTGTAAAAGTGTAAAATATGGGACCTTTAAAACTTTGAAGTCTGAGTGGATTCTCATTTATTTCACAATCAAACAAAAAATACTCACGAAAACAACTTGTTATTTCAAAGGACAGAACTGCTGTCTTGTGGATTATATATTTCCATTTTTAGTCAGAATTTCACCAATATAAGCTGGACAGTTTTTCTCTGTTTGACTGCCGATTTGTGATCCTCCAGAATTTATTGGAGTTTGTTGGGTTAAATTTTTTCCATTATGTGTGGTGCCTATAAATGATTGCCTTCTGATCTCTGTCAACACATGTCCTGAAGTGAACATGCGTCCACATGTTTCTTTTGATATGTCAGTGTTCATTTCCACCTCCCTGAACAAAGAGAAAATGGTGTTTGCAGGTACCTCACTCCAGCCATCCTGGCTCTCTGTCACCTAGGAAAAAACAAATGTCATTAAAGCAGTGACGCAAAAACTACGAATCCTTAATTTAAGTAGAAATGTTAAAGTGTTGTATAAATATTTCTAATGTTCTTTTGGAAAAAATTAATTATCTCTACAAAATATAACCCAATATATTCAATCAATTATTTGTCTCTCACCTAATGTTAACTGACTCAAACTGCTTTTTGTCAAGCCATCAGATAAATGTTTTGCTGAAAAGTGATTTCCCAATAAAAGATGGTGGAATAACAGTATAAAAAAAACAAAAATTTGTCGTCACGTACTTGAGAAAATGTAAAGCCAGTTATTTTCCAACTCCACTTAAATTCAACAATAGTGCTAAACTGATAAACCTATTACAAATGGATAAATTCCATTAGCGTTTATTATATGCATTACAGAACTCTCTCCTAATGTATTTATCTGATACTTTAAAAACGAAAGCACAACGATGAATCTTATATTTGAAAACGAAACCAACCAACACAAAAACGAGACGACTGTTCAGCATGATAACCTTATTTAAACATCATTACCGTAAAATATCGCGTAGAAAAAGAAGTGAGTAATAAATGCACCGACAACCTACAGCATCTTCTATAAATCTAGTTAATAACACGAAGTAACTAAAATATTTAACTGCGTCAGCTGTTGAGAAATGAGTCCGGCTGCATCACCTACCACAGGTTTTTACTGAGCCCGCTATGAAGCCAAGAGGAGTTCATGAACCGACAAATGAACACACAATTCATAATTATTACCGTTTATCAAATAAACTAGTTACCAGTCGTTAGTGTTGGGAGGTGTGACGACGAAGCTCTGTACCGTGTGTCGACTCCGTTCGGCAGTTTCCGCTGGAACTTCGTATCCAGGCTTCTGTCGTTTTTTTCTGGAGTATCACGTGGTTTATGATAAAATAGAGGTTTCGGTTTCACCATAAACAGAGCCCTTTATACTAAAGGGTCAAACATCCACGGTGTATTTTACCGTTTACCGTTTTTTTAAATGTGTTTGTGATTTTTGCTGTTTTATCAGAATGCAAACTTAGAAAAGGAGAATAAAAAGAAACAATGAATAATAAGTCAGCAAATCATACATAACAACAGTAGCCACAGGGACAATTGAATTAAGTGCAATAAATCACCATTAGGCACTGCATATCTTAATAGCAACACAACATAACCAATGCAAAATTTTAATAAAGAAATGTCCATATATGTGTATGTCCAAAATCACAAGATTTATTTTGATTGAAAAATATATGAATAGGCATTGTTTGACATAAACTTAAGGTTACACAACAACAGAAATAGTAACCCAGAGTTACAATATACAAATGAGAATATTACCATTCAGAGAAATAAACAAAACTCCATATTTTATATTTGGTTAGGTTACATACAGTCCAGTGTCCAACTTTAAGACAAAATTACCTTCTCACAAGTTGCTTAAAGAATATGCTCAACTAAACTGGCTTTCCCCAAAATACTACAAGAAAACAAATCCCATTTATCACCCATATCCAATTGTCCACCTCCCTGTTTTGAATGAAAATATTCTTATTGTTAAAGGCAGAATTGGAAAAATGACTCATTTCTACTCAACACTGAATCCTAAATTCCCCTGCTGCTTTAAAAATGTGAGTTCACTGAACTCAGGTTAAACCTATGAATATAATAACTTTATTTTATGAGTTTTGAAAAATGTAAAACTGAGTTAAGTTAACTGAACTAGAGAAAACAAGCAGCAGCTACTGAGGCCATTTCATTACGTTTGATGATTACAATGCAGGTTCATTACCCCAACATGGCGGGTAAGGAGAGGTCCTGGTCCATAGTGATACCAACACACTTCTATCTCAAACGGCCAGAGCCACATCTGCTATTAAAAGATGCCATTTCATTTCATCTCATAGCACATTACAGGAGGTAGGTGCAGGTAAACACATCAGGGTCACTGGCCATTCAGTGACATAATTAACCATCATTTATTGGAGAATCCCTGAATAAGATTGATTTCAAAATCATAAATGGACTTAAGACTTTAATGAAAAATATATTGCTCCATATTGATTTTGGAGACTGAGTAAATATGGACATTAATCACAGTGCAACTTGCAAGTTATCTTGTTTAATTCAATTACATGTATGTTCACGTATACATATATGCATATGTATGTAATCTGATTTACATTTGCTTTTAATTTATGTCATTTATATGCTTTCATGTATTTGTTGTAACCATTTTTCCCCTAGGGTCCCTGAGAATGAGGATCCAAACACACAAATGAATAAACAAATAAAAAAATATTTTCTAGATGAGGTTGCAGGAAATAAAATCAAAACAAATAATGCACCTGAGTTTACATCACAGTAACTGATTCCAAGATCCTTCCATTATATCAATTAGAATAATATAAAATCTGAATGTTTTGTGGGGTGTAGAAATTCTGATCCCACTCAAATCCCTCTGTGCGCAGGAAACACTTAAGATGTTTCCGAACATTATCTATAGACTTCTGTCTGTTCTCATCTGTCCACATCTGAGATGTTGGTTGTACTTGCCTTTTAACTTCATTCTCATTTTTCAGCAAGTTACTCAGGCTCTCAACTTCAGCACAGTTGCCATAGGCCCACAATTGTTTTACATCTGTGCACAAACCAAATAAATTCCCACATGATCTGCATGGAGGCATTTCATCTCCTGTGCTGAGGCTAAACGCCTGGCACCTGACACTCTCTGGAAGCTGGATTGTTCCATCAAAGTATAATTTCTTGGTCTTGCCTGGATAGTAAGTCATGACTGCATCAGCTACATGACTGTCCCAGGCGCTTAAACAGGAAGCAGCCACTATGATCTTCCCGAGACGACGGCCAGAAGTGGACATGGAGACTCCATAGTGTCGGGCTGAATCTGAGCCCTCGGTCTTCTGAGAGACACAGATGGTGAACGAGATGAGATTTTGTCCACGACCCCTGGACATTCGCATGATGATGTCTTGGAGCATTTTTATTATTTGGTTTTCATTCTCTTGTCCAATCAGGCGGACAATCTGCAAGCAATAACATATATTATCAAGCTGCTGTTATCACCACAAATGCAGAATTATCCAGAGTCAAGCTTTGTGTTGGTGAAATTTACTGCGGCACGTTAATCATAAACTGTGACATTTCAATATGTTTAAGTGAGGTAGCAAGTCCTTACAATTTTACAAACTGTATCATCTGTTAACAAACTATAATCTTACCATGTCTAACACACATGAAAATGGACTCCGCTTGGGTAGACGAGAGGAATATTGGAGAAAAGGGTTTGGGTAAAGTTCCCTCAACCCATTCAACATCTCCTCATCACTAATAATATCCTCTGGGGAATACGATGGCTTGTTGATCTCCCCCAAAAAGAAGATGCTGTGAAGAATCTGAAAGGTCAAAACAAAGGTCACACACAAAGAGATATGATTTCCTGAGGTGTATATGTTTCAAAACACACGGACCACGCCGTACATTATGTCCAAAAACTGATTTGTCGCCATCAGACATACCTCATCCACTAACATCTTAGAATCTTCTGGAGTGTGGTTACTCAGTTCCAGCATTTCTTCAATGATTTTGTAGGAATTTGTTCTGAAAACATTCTCACTCTCCACAATTTCGTCTCTAAAATAACAAACATGAGTTGGTTTTAGAGAATTGAAAAGCAAAATGCACCAGGAACTACTCGTGGACGAGTTGACTCACCTTTCAGCTCTTCGTTCAGCAGCCTGATGTAATTGGAAATAATACAGGACATGTTTACAACAGTTACACATTTCACTGATAATTAGGAAAATACAATTTAATCATTTTGATATGAAATATTGACAAAGGAAAGCGCTTCGAAGCAGCTACTCACCATCGTAAGTAATCATAAAAGAAACTAGGAGAGAAGTTAAGTCCCTCCCCTGATTCAAACTACTTCTGCTCAGTTTGTTTCCTTATTGTGACGTAAAACCAAATTGCGATTAACCATGTGATACACCATTATTAGATATAAATATTTGGCAATCACTGAATGACTCCACAAACAGAATGATGAGATGATTATTGTTCTACAGTAAGGTTAGTACTAACTGGTTTTTGCTCACAGCTACGTGGAGCGGCAGCAGAAACACACACACACACACACACACACATACACACACACACACACACACGTCAGATGCTAAACTCCTGAGATGAGTATGGTTCCCTGACATTAAAAGCTGTTTACACCAAGAACAGAAAATACAACAGAACTCCAACATGAATCCAAAATATATCTTTATTTGTTAAGCAATTCATTTCTTCTCTTGTGTAAAAGGATTCGTGTGTGACAGGATGTCCGTGTATTTAGGCGTGGCACTAAACGCATCGAAAATGTCACTGAGCTAAACTGGAGGAAGTGAAGGAAGTGAAAACAGCACCCTGTGCAGCAACAACTCCTTTGCATGGGGGAAAAGAAACTTTCAGTCGTGCAAATGAGGGACAAAACCTACAGCTTCAGTGCTGCAGAAAAACCCGTGGCTTAGGTGGTGCAGCAGTTTTCAGTAAACATTGGAAACATTGCAACAGGAAACATTGTTTTGAATTTGTTATTGGTTTTATTTATTTTTTTATTCCCTTGTATGTCTTTAATCTTGTGTCTTTGTCTTGTGCAGAAACTTATTTTTGGTTCAACGGTCCACCTTCCTGTTTTGAATGAAAATATTTTT
>NW_019525432.1:1694063-1698381 GCF_002814215.2 Seriola lalandi dorsalis
GCTGAGGCTAAACGCCTGGCACCTGACACTCTCTGGAAGCTGGATTGTTCCATCAAAGTATAATTTCTTGGTCTTGCCTGGATAGTAAGTCATGACTGCATCAGCTACATGACTGTCCCAGGCGCTTAAACAGGAGGCAGCCACTATGATCTTCCCGAGACGACGGCCAGAAGTGGACATGGAGACTCCATAGTGTCGGGCTGAATCTGGGCCCTCGGTCTTCTGAGAGACACAGATGGTGAACGAGATGAGATTTTGTCCACGACCCCTGGACATTCGCCTGATGATGTCTTGGAGCATTTCTATTATTTTGGTTTTCATTTCATTTCATTTGCAAGCAATAACATATATTATAAAGCTGCTGTTATCACCACAAATGCAGAATTATCCAGAGTCAAGCTTTGTGTTGGTGAAATTTACTGCGGTACGTTAATCATAAACTGTGACATTTCAATATGTTTAAGTGAGTCCTTACAAGCAAGTTTTAATATATTATATATAACATACGTGAGCTCATACATGAACTTTATAGAGAATTTTTTTAATGAGAATTACTACCTTAGTTGTATCATAGCACCACAGCTCGTTGTCTGGCGATTCTGAGATTCTCCATGAATGAGGACTTTTTTGACGTCACCAGTTTATGATGCTCCTCGTCCAACCTCCTCCCCACAGGACCCTTCCTCGCGTCTGCCCAGTCCTCCTTTGTCTACACACAACAGATGACACAAAAAATGGTCGTCAACGCCCACACGTGCTCAATCATCAGGGTAAACAATCATAAATCCTGCTTGTTTCAAGCAAATGACTGTCGCGTCTCACCATATGTTTGAAGGCCTCCCCGTGGTAGTAGCTCTTGGATGCTGGATACTCTATTCCCTCCGTCCACAGCTGCTGCAGGCTTGAAGCCACCAGATGCAGCTCCTCTCCATCGTAGGCGTACAGCTTTTTGTCCTCGCAGGTCATCAGAACAAGCTGGTCACACGGATACGAGGTGCCCTCCACTACACCTATAACCTGCATCGTCACTGTCTTGGGAAGGTAGAATTTTCCCCACCCGTTCACCTCATCTGGTCTCTCTCTGTAGATGGTGTCCTCCAGGTCTCCTATTATGAGTGTGGCATCTGCTGGATTCTCTAAGGATATTCTCTTGCCTTTACATTTGGAAACACAGGCTAACAGCCATGACAGGTATGCTGGACCTGCAACACACCAAACAAGAGCAGTTTGATGTAGGAGATGGAAAATACTTATGATAGCAAGGTTTTTATGATGGCGTGATGCAAAGATGAGTGAGCTCTACCTCTTCTTCCGTTTTGGCGTGGGAAATAAGACTCCCCAAACCGCTGAGCTGCCGACCTGAAAGGTAGAAAAGACAATGATCTTGATAAAGTTCACAGAATCAGAGCTGAAAAACAGAACTGATGCTCACAGTGGTATTTACTGGACCACTGGAAGAGTAATATACCATAATCATGATGACTGTGGGATAAAACGAGTATGTAAAAGTGGCAAAATGGTGACTTGGGTCAGCGTAAGAATAATCACCCTGCTGACATCTGAGCACTTTAAATCTAGACTCATCTTTCCGCCTTAACCTTCAGTTTGTTATCTAATCTTAGCGCTTGTCCTGTAGAGTATTTGCCCTTAAGTTTACACATATCATAGCACCACTTTCAGCTTCTGTTTGTGTGTATGAAGTGTGTGCTTTAACTGAGTCATAACCTGTATATTCCTTTCCCCAGGATTATGCGTGACTTTGGTTCGTGGTTCCTGTCTGTGCTTATTCACGTATCTTTGATTCAGGTCTTCATCCAGGATGAATAAGCATAACTTCTCGTACGTTGGTGTCCGCAATTACGTTTTCTTCTTGTTCCTCCCTGTCTCCTCTCCCTCTGTGCAAATGGTGGGGAGTAATGGTGAGATCTGAATCACTCATTTCATTATCCAACAACATTTTGTTGATTATGCAGGTTTTCCTCCTCCACGAGACACAAACAGCGTGAGCTCTGTTTCTCATTTTCATCCCATTTCTTCTGGTCTCTTCCCCCTCTCTGGGAATAATATCTCGAAGTTTTCACTTGCGTGTTGAGTTGAAGTCCGGCCAATTTCCAGGTCTTTGTGGCACAGAGGAGGTTTTGTGGTCCAGGTCCTGGTCTTGGGGGCATCTGGAAATGGCTCAACATCTTCATGGCAAACTTCTCATTTCAATTAATTCAATTCATTTCAACTTCTTGTACTTTATACTTACTTAATATTACATGTATGTTTACGTAATATAGTCAGTCTGTTCCTCCTTCTGAAGTTTCTCTTTTTTCCCGTTACAGGTTTCTTGGAGGAGTTTTTTTTCCTATTATCTAACTTGAGGGTCTAATTATAGAGGGTTTCTTATTCAGATTTTACAACTCTCTGATACAAATTTGTGATTTGTCAGTGTGGGCTAAATAAAAGCAGCACAAACAAAACTCCATTCAGCTTCATTGTACTGGCGTAGCGTCACATGATTCAGACTCAGCCTCACCACGTAAAGAAAACTGTCTGTACGGCTCAGTGCCACTAAAGGAAGTGAGAAAATACTGGGGCTTTTTGTGAGTGTGTGTGACATTTTAAATCATACTCGTTACTACCCACCTCTGCTCCCCAGGTATCTTATTATTTGTTAATGCCCATTTAAACTTCCCTGAACAGAACAAAGAAAGGTTCTTACAGGCAGCAGTTCGATGAAAGGTTCTCCATTCTGACTCTCTGTCACCTAGAAAACAAAATGTGTATTGTTAAAAGTAGTGGACAACAAATATGTAATTTGAAAAAAGACCTTTACTCAAGTACTGAAAATACTGATCCTACAATGAGGTAATATAATCATATTACCACAGAATCTGACAATTCACCTAAATCTGCCAGATGAATAATAATAGAAATACAATTAAGCACTGTAATGCATGACTGTCCTGCTGGACTAATTACTAAATGTGGGCGTATACCTGCAACATTGCATGACACACCCTCGTATTTTTCCGTGACTGTCTTTGTGAAGGAAGGAAACCTGTGATCACTGCTGCTACAAAGTCCAGAAAGGCTTTTTATACATTTATTTTTCAAATACTAAGCACATAAAATATTCGTATGCACAAATTGTTATCGTAATCTTTATCGCATTATTTTTTTTTAAATTGTTTATTTTGGCGTAATTTCCTTTTTATGTTTTTTTTTATGTTGTTGTTGTTTTTTAGGTTTTCACGAATAAAATACAAGTTTCGTGAATCTGAATCCTTTACAAATGTGGGTTTAAAGAAGAGAAAAGAGAAAAAAGATTTTAGGCTTCAACTGCGTAGTGGCGCACTTCATTTCTCTTCCGCGGCGCAACAAACAGTCGCGAGACACTTCCTCGTGCGAACAGCCGGAGTCGAGACACGAGACGTTGTTCTGCCGCGTAGTAGGTTATTGTCTTAAATGTGAAAACGGTACTCACATATAAGACTTTTAAGCTTAACGTTTGAAAACAATGTTTAGTAAACTACACGAGAGGCACACAACTATGTAGATAATCTATGTTTTCCATAATGTCGTTGTTAATGTTAATTAATTTAAGTAGATAAATCGAAAGAGTGACTTTAAAAAGAAATCCATAATCACTTATGTTTATCAATCAAACTGAAAATAGAGGTATTTACCACAGCTGAGGTTCTGTAGTCTTCTGCGACCTCACAATACTTCGTACTTATTATTATCGGTCTAGGGTGTTATCGCTGACAAAACTGAAAGAGAGGAGGGCTCTACGTGCGTAACAGCTCGTGCGTGGAGCCATGATGAGACGTATCGCCTCCCTTTTCTGAGCTGAACCAGAACTAGGTGGAGTGTCCTGGAGGGGGAGCTGTGGCGGTGACACTGGCTGCACATGTAACACTCCGGGAAGATTTTGGACTTTCTCCTCACCTAAAAAATCCCAGTTTGTCTGTTTAATCTAGTCTCCTACATTTATTTTCACCACATTTCTAATTTAAATGTCTTTTCTTTTTCTTTTTCTTTCTTTTTTTTTTAACTATTTAATGCTCAATGTGTTTGATGTTCACTTTAAATTAAATAAATATGTTTTAATAAGTTAAAAATATTGTTTGAATGTGTCAATTGTATATTTAAATGTGTTAAAAACATATAGGCATTCAGTTTTATTTTGAAAACGATGAAATTCTTTTCAACAACCATATCAGGTATGGATCGAACCAGTCTACACACGTATATTCAGTTTGTTTTGCCAGGTATCAGGTGGCTCCATGTGATCCATGTGATAGGTTATTGGCTGAATAAACGCCTATCT
>NW_019525432.1:1698401-1698966 GCF_002814215.2 Seriola lalandi dorsalis
CGTGTGTGACAGGATGTCCGTGTATTTAGGCGTGGCACTAAACGCATCGAAAATGTCACTGAGCTAAACTGGAGGAAGTGAAGGAAGTGAAAACAGCACCCTGTGCAGCAACAACTCCTTTGCATGGGGGAAAAGAAACTTTCAGTCGTGCAAATGAGGGACAAAACCTACAGCTTCAGTGCTGCAGAAAAACCCGTGGCTTAGGTGGTGCAGCAGTTTTCAGTAAACATTGGAAACATTGCAACAGGAAACATTGTTTTGAATTTGTTATTGGTTTTATTTATTTTTTTATTCCCTTGTATGTCTTTAATCTTGTGTCTTTGTCTTGTGCAGAAACTTATTTTTGGTTCAACGGTCCACCTTCCTGTTTTGAATGAAAATATTTTTTCAGGTTAAACCTATGAATATAATAACTTTATTTTATGAGTTTTGAAAAATGTAAAACTGAGTTAAGTTAACTGAACTACAGAAAACAAGCAGCAGCTACTGAGGCCATTTTATGGAATTCATCAGTGTGCATACAGAGATTACAGATTTACAGAGGCATAAACGCGCACACACACAC
>NW_019525432.1:1699016-1749504 GCF_002814215.2 Seriola lalandi dorsalis
TGTCCTGGAGGGGGAGCTGTGGCGGTGACACTGGCTGCACATGTAACACTCCGGGAAGATTTTGGACTTTCTCCTCACCTAAAAAATCCCAGTTTGTCTGTTTAATCTAGTCTCCTACATTTATTTTCACCACATTTCTAATTTAAATGTCTTTTCTTTTTCTTTTTCTTTCTTTTTTTTTTAACTATTTAATGCTCAATGTGTTTGATGTTCACTTTAAATTAAATAAATATGTTTTAATAAGTTAAAAATATTGTTTGAATGTGTCAATTGTATATTTAAATGTGTTAAAAACATATAGGCATTCAGTTTTATTTTGAAAACGATGAAATTCTTTTCAACAACCATATCAGGTATGGATCGAACCAGTCTACACACGTATATTCAGTTTGTTTTGCCAGGTATCAGGTGGCTCCATGTGATCCATGTGATAGGTTATTGGCTGAATAAACGCCTATCTGTAGATGTTTGCTTGGGCTGTCAACATATTCACATTTCTATTTATTTTTTGAGACCGAGTGTACAAACCTATTGATGAGGTTGTTCAGAGTGCGACACCTGCTGGTCATTTTTGTGCTTACTATGGGTTATATAGAGTCTATGGTTATATACCTTTTTTTCTGTTGAGAGGTGTTGAGAACAGACTTTACTGTCCACAATAAAAATAATATATATATACAATAAATATGCCATTATCTTCACTCGCTTTCATTTCATATTCAAAACAGATACGGTCACTCAGCTGCGCATGAACAGGCCAGACAAGATTGTTGTAATACTTTATAATCTATTCATCAGCAGAGTATATAAAAAATGAAAGCGGTACATTCATTTGATATGAAAAACACCTATCGTCATTGTAGGTCATAAAAACAAAAATATGTTAGGAGAAAACCTAAAGAACGACCAGTTTCTGTTTTCTGCCTCTGTCAAAAAACAAAAGGATAAAACATACTGGTCCTTCTACTATAAATATGCCATTATCTTCACTCGCTACCATGACTAGTCTAAAAACTATGTTGACATGGAGGCTAGTTGTTGCAACCAAAGCAACCATGTTGCTATAACATGCTGGGAATAAGTGGCAAAATAAAGTTACAGCAAACGCCAAGTCAAGTCGTCGAGTATGACAGAAAATAATCATGCAGAGTTGAGGAAGTAAAAGTAAAGACAAGTTCAAGTAAATGTAAGCAGTCCCTAAGGTTTGCTAATTTTAAATGCACTTGTATAGCCATTACCAACACAACATTAATATAAATCGTTCCTTTCTTCTCTGTTAGAGGTTCATTTTTGCTTAACTCTGTGGTATTCCACAGTGTCAGTGAAGGCAACATGAGAAAGTTTTTGTCTGGTGGTCTGGTGCATATTTTGCATCGTATTCAAATTACTTTGTCCACAGCTTCAACATAGTAGCTTATTTTTTTTTAATACCGACGGGCTTTATTAAGACGCTCATGCAATAATATAGAATCTACACCGACTGCGCATGCGCATCCAGTTGGCGGAAGCCGTATGTGCGGCAGGCGGAAGCTCTAACGTCCTTTCTGCTCCCGGACTGCCATCATGGTGAGTTCGCCATGAGGGTTTTGGCATTTCCAAGTCGAATTTCTTTACATAAATCTCACTGATCTGGAACAATAAGAGTCGTGTGTGTTGGTAACACACCAATACGCATATTTGTGGAGTGTTTGATACAGTCACGCACGTTTTAAGTTTTAAAGTAGGGTGTATAAGATGTCGGCTCTTGCGCCGCAATACAACGTGGTCTTTCAGGCTGAGAGGGCCGAGAACTGCTCGGTGAAGCTAACCCGTTTCACTTGTTTTGTCTTCACAACACCGACTGAAAACGCGCGTTTACGACGTTGTTCAGCCTAAAAACACGTAATGTCCAGTGTTCAATGTAGTCCCATTTTTGTGAAGTCGTTAGCTTTAGCATTGGCTAGTTAACGTTAGCTAGTCGAAGCATTATCAACTGTTGCTGTCCATTGCTCCAAGCCCGGGAGCTCCACAGCCTCCACACTGACCTGCTCGGTTGTCCCAGATAAAGAAGCTGTCTCGTGTTGTGTGTCTGCCAGACAACGTTTCAATTTTTTTTTTTGACGTGCTGTTGCCCGGTGTCTTTCTCAGGTGTTCAAGCGTTTCGTTGAGATCGGCCGTGTTGCCTACATCTCTTTCGGACCCCATGCTGGCAAGCTGGTGGCCATCGTAGATGTCATCGACCAAAATAGGGTGAGTGCTCCTTTACACAGTGTATTGATAAGTGTTAGCCATGCTTTCAACTTGATGATATTGATTGTTTCTTGTGCCCCGTGTTTTCCAGGCTCTAGTTGATGGTCCCTGCACAGGGGTGAAGAGGCAAGCCATGCCCTTCAAGTGTATGCAGCTCACAGACTATGTCATCAAAGTACCCCACAGGTGAGTAGGAACAATGGTCAGATCATGCCACCAAAAATCTTGCAAAAGACATCATCTGAATGAATGTAGGGACGTATGTATAAGAGCTTATCTGTGAATATCTTTGTCCTGTCCTATCATTTTGACCTTTTTTTAAGATTCAACTAAGATTTGTTGAATGCATTTTATTTATTTATTTATTTTTTAGATCAGGACACCCATTAAAAAGAGAACGTCTACTCACCTGTTTCTACCATTCTACATACAAATTTGTTCATCTGTTAAAAAATCTTTTTAAAGCTTCAGTCATTACGAACAACACAGCTTGCAAAAATGAGAAGACCAACTGCAGTCACAATATCTCACATGATGGTTTTATCATTGTGCTCAAGGGTAGATTTAGACTCCAAATATGTACCTTGGTGCATTCATTTACCTTGAATGCAATGCCATCGTTTAACAGCTATGAACAGGACCTGAGAGGTCCAACATGAGTCTTTTTGCTGTAGTTGTTGTAGAAACGTGTTTTATATGTGATGCAACATTAATGGGTGGCTCTATTGTCAGTACTTACTGTATGCTATGGTTCACAGTGCCCGCCAGAAGTTTGTGAGGAGAGCCTGGGAGAAGGCCCAAGTCAACGAGAAGTGGGAACAAAGCAGCTGGGCCAAGAAGATCGAGGCAAGACAGAAGGTAAAGGCTTTGTTTTAGCTTCTAGACATTATGAACATGTGCGTTTGATCCCAGAGGGTTTTATTTTAGAGTGCAGAGAGAACAGTCACACTTGTTAGCATGGGATGTATTATGTTTTTTTAAGACACGATACAGCTGTTACTTGAAATTTTTTAGTTGTTGGAGGGTTTTGGTCATACAGGATCTTACTGTTATTTATTTGACTGCAGATTAACTTTATTATTCTGTAAACTGTAGGTAAAAATGTTAATATTATTTTGGGGGAATGAGTATACACTGGGATTTTGTTGCCAAACATAGCATCAGTGTTTCTTATATTGTTGTTCTAAGCCAAAGTAGTCATGGGGACAAAAGTTGACGATGGATAGGTGAGGATATGAACTTCTATCTCACCTGAGTGAGTAATCTCAGCTCGGGTGGTATTTAGCACAGGTAAAGGATTGCACACTCCTAAAACCTGACCACCGCAGTGGTGGTTTTTACCAGATGGAAACTGGTGAAAGCTGCAAACTAATTTTTGAACCCAGTACACAATGTGCAACCAGCTGATATATATCACTTTAGCGTTTGATGGCAGCAGCATTTGCATTACCTCACACGTTCCCAACCCTAATAATTCCTGACTTCTCAGGGAAAAGACAGGTTTTCTGTTCTTCCCTAGCATTGCTGTCTGTTACTTTATTTATGAAGCAAATGTTTGTGTGAGGCTGATCAGTCACTGTCAGTTGTTGGACAGAGCCTGACAGGTCCTGATAGCTTCTAGTCTTTTGTGATTAATTTAGGTGCTAGATGAAAGTAAAAGCGTGCTAAACATCTGACCCGTGATGTGTGAAATACTGCCTCTGCTCTTTTTGCCATAAGGTTGTTTCCTAAATGTGTTAATTTCTCAATGTTTTGAGAGGCAGTGATTTATTTAGAGAAGGCAACCCACCGCTTCCTCCACAGCAATAGTAAACTTTGCACAGGTTAACACATCTTTTTCATTGAAAGTGTGTAGTACTGGTTGCCACCACTTATAAACTGACCTTAATGATAATTGCATACATCCCAACATATCTTCAAAATAGTAAAATTAGTTAAACTATACCTTAATACACCTGTCCCTCAGTAAGAAACATCACAGCGGCTGGCAGTGGACAGATTCAATGCTTCCAGCTCTTGGGTTGTGTAACTGCAGCACAGCCACTGTTCATTGCCTCTATGACAAAGTATCCAGAACTTGACTTGGGCTTTAAGACAAAAAAAGTAAACCACCCAGGTTATATCACTGACCTTATCTTCTCGGTTATCTTTGCAGAGGGCCAAAATGTCTGACTTTGACCGCTACAAGGTGACGAAGGCCAAGAGGATGGTAAGTGCAACAGAAACACAAATCACTTGTTCGGGCGACTTTAATTTATACAAGATCAATAAGCTGAGTCCTGGTTTAATACAAACAAGTGAGAGGAGAACATCCTCAAAAACATACTCTGAAAATTTGTAAAGGAAGAAAAAGTGCTTATGTCTTTACACAACCGTTATTCCTCAATAATTTTAAATAATTTGTACCATTTCTTAACTTGTTTGCCATGTTGAAATAATTGGCAGTATGTTTACTCTTCTTCCCTGTTGATATCGATGCTTTAACCGTTCTTAACGATTCGGTTTCTAATCTTTTCTGAGCTTTGTCAGCATTAGCTGTTGCAACAACAAAACTAAGCCCCCATGAGCAAATTAATTGGTTTTCTGTAGTTGAATATAAGAAAGTGCTGTGTTGGCATAATGTAGTTATATCCACTTTGAGAGCATGAGTGGTTTAGAGAGGCCAGCTCTCAAACAGACCCTGACTTGCACTAACTTGCACTGTGAGAAAAAGCCTGTTAAACTGGTGTTGGATACAGCTCTGTTGAATGTGATCAGTGTCAGTGCCTTTTCACAGATTGCTGACTAAACGGCTGCAGCCAATAATTTTAATGATTGGTGGGTTCGATTTAATTGCGCCAGTGAGCGAGCGTTGGTAATAGTGGCATTGTCTCTGCTCATTCTTTTGGCAGGCAAATGAGAAGTGATTCATTTTCCAAGCTGCGGCCAGTGACACTTGAGTTTAAAGTGTCCATTACTCCGTGTGAAGCGTGGTGACCCTGCAACAGTCACTGAGGATTTTTTTTTAATTAACAAACTTTTTCTCTTTGTTTCTGCAGAGGAACAAAATCATCAAGCATGAGGTGAAGAAGCTCCAGAAGGAGGCAGCAAAGAAGTGAACAGTTTTCACAAAATAAACTTCCTGTTCAATTGTTCATCTGAGTTCTCTTTTCTATGGCAACGTGACAAAACATGTAATGGCTCAATTAGAGGTTTTTCCACTATTGGTGTCATGTACTATGAATAAACTGTTCAATATGAACTTCCTGAGAATCACATTTCTGGAAAAATGACATAATATATTTAAGTTAAGAATAATGGAGAATGTATTCTTTGAACTAACACTTTCCTCTGAGTGATAAGTGATATTTTGTGACTCACATCAGAGTCAGTAGCTGCACCTGTGCCTCGTTGGACCTGGTGTCTGCAGAACTGAAGTTGCTCGTATTTCCCTCGGGGTTAAAACCTTGGACCTGTTCTCTGCTGGATTTCTATTCAAACAGTTTTACTGAGCAGCTGGCTTCACATAGATTCAACGTTGAATTAGTTGTTGCTCACTTTAACAATCCTGAAACCGAAGATTTTGTAGTATCCACAGATATTTTGTAATTTAAAACAAAAGAACAGTAATTAAAAAATAAACCTGGGAAAAGGGTTTCTCTTACCCTATCCCATCCATTAAACTTCTCTATCTTTTCATATATTTATATAATACTTTGAAATACTACAAAGGTGCAAAATATAGTTTGTCTTCTACCTTCAAGCTGCAGCGTTTTTCATTTTAAGATTCTTTTATATATTTTTAAAACACATCGAATCTTGTATAAGTGAGGATTATAGATACTCTCATCCGGACACATTTAATCAGAATAAAATACGAGGCATAAAGAATATAATGGCAATTGGTGAAGATGGGTCACCTTGATATGGCCTAGAAGCTTGTATAAAGGGGCCCAGTCACATTTCAATGTTTGAGACAGCAGTTTTCTTCCAGTATGTGTGTGTGGATGTAGAAAGATCTACTTCGCATTGTGTTTATTACCTACTTTGCTCTGCCTAACTTCGTCTTGGCCTATGACTTAATTTCACCAGGATTTAGGATTGATTTACAATCCACACAAAAATGATCTACACTACAGCCCTGGTAGCACTTTCATTAGAAGCGTGAGTCATTTTTTCCCAATTTGAAATCAAATGGGAAATTCATATATAAAGCAAAGTAAAACAAAATAAGATTCCAGTATTTTTGTTTTGTTTTGAGCTAAGAACACTTTTCTTATGCAACCACTAGATGGCAGTCTCAGCTAATAGCAGAGCTTGACCTCTTTGTCTTTCTACTTAAAATGAGCAGAAAATCCAAGGTAATAGCCTTTCAGATGTCTAGGTAGTTCCCTGAATACAAAGCTGTTTCCTCTGTGCGGTAAATACTTTGGGAAGTTGTTAACTTCCTGCTTGTGGCAATGGGAGGAAATTAATAATTACCTAAATAAACAGGTGCCACTTAAATATACCGTGCTGCTTATCACCAATGGCCTTAACTTGAATCAGTTGATTATTAAATAATCTTAAAGCAGAGCAGAGACAAACCAGCACGGTGGGAGATCCTGTCACCAGCCAAACAGGTTCTACTTCACATCCCAGAGAGGAACATGTAAATATTACACAACAACACACTTGAACATTGCCCAGCTGGTTTAGTGCAGAGAACAGTGACATACAGTTGATGCCAGCACGCCTCCCATCTCACCACCACTCACCAGGCATTGGATTCCTTCCTGGCAGCCTGAGAAATGAAGGCTGAGGATGGGTGAGGGGTGCAGGAGGCCTGCGGGCCAACTCACTCAGTGGCCTGACCGACAGCTTGCCTGGGTTTTATATAGGAAGTCTAAGAGCTGATAATGACCCATTGTTCCTTTGTAGCCTGAGCCATGTAATAAAAATATCAATTTTATCTTTCATCCTCACAATTATTTTGTGTCAAATGCATTAAAATATGACCCCAACATGGACGCGGGTCAACTACAGAGAGATAATATATTTAGTGTTATTATCACGGGGCCTGATAAACACGCTTTTCTCTGAGCATAGTTCTGACGTCAAAGATGAATGGTACAGAAGCGCAGTGATGATAGATCTGTCATTCGGCAATAACGATACCGGAACACGGGTGAATATTCCATCAAAATAAAAGCACAATATATTACACTCTCCCCATTTTACGTCGTGTAAGCATACACTGTGAACCATAAAAAGAGGAGTGAGAGAGAAAAACACAATCAAATAACGCATGTAGCGATAACAATTGTAATAATTTTAAAAAATATATATTTTGCGCGTTTTAATATTGAAAATCCATTTTTTTTTTCTTGGAGTAAAATATTAAAATGTTTTGATAACTCAGTCCGGGTTAATACATTTATTAAATAAAATGTAATTTATTGCGCTAAAATCCCTATATATATTTCCAAAGTATGTGAAATATAATATATTAAAATCTTAAAAGAAAAAAAAAAAAACACTTGCAAGCACATTGGCTATAATGTTTTTGTTAGGGAGATTGATTTTTAAAAAATGTGATAAATTGGTGAGGAAAGAAACCAAAATCCAAAGCATAATAATTATATGTTTTAAAACCGGTACATTCATCACTTCATCCATTAAATAATTACATTTCATAATTCAAGTCTCTTGAAATAGAGCTTTTACATTTTAAATATTCTACGCTTTTATTTTGAAAGGTTATTTCCTGTGTCAGCTGTTACCTGTGTTTCCTTGACGCAGCTGAAAGCGCAGGAGAGAGCGAGAGAGAGAGAGCGATAGAGAGAGGGGGAGGGAAAGAGAGAGGCTGAGTTGACAGTGTGACAGATTTACACGGGGACTCTTCGGAATAATCTGTGGCCGCTTCGCTGTCAGTCGGTACCGAGTGTTAAACTAACCGGCGGCGGAGTTCAGCCTCGTTTAAAACCCCGCAGCTCACCGGCCGGAGCCCCGCACACTCCCGCAGTTTTAAAGCGAACAGATAGGACGGCAGGCGCTACCTCAGATTCCTCTGTGGTAAGTAGGACTGGTTGTAGTGCATGCAGGCTGCTGGTGTGGGCCCGTGTAGTAAATATGTGTCAAGTTGGCGGGGCTCTGCTGGATTTAAGTGGGGGACTTTTTTTTTTCTTTAATGCGCATCCTTGGAGCGCATTTTAGCATGCTGCCCGTGTCTTCACAGCTTTCATATGTGTGCTGTTGGCGCAGGCTGGTCTGCACTGTCATGTTATTGTGGATGCAGCCAGCAGGCATGTTGACAGTAGAGAGGGGGGGGGGGGTCCCATATGGGCTGTAGCACCTATGCAGTGAAAATATAACAAATACAGTGCAGGATGGTCATTTAGCAGCTTTAACACAACAATCCTTTGATACTCTGTTTAGTTGACAGTGTAGTAAGTGATGTATTTATTATACACATGATGCTACTCTTATGATACCCAGCCAGGGATTTAAAGTGTTCCTGTGGTACTGTGTAGTGAGTTTACAGTGACTTCCTGATGGTATCACCAACGTAGTACTACAGTAACTTCATACAGACTAGATAATGTAGTGTATGCTACAGTACTGAAGACGCTATAATATTCCTGGATTGTTCTTAAAAGGATTTACTATATCTATACAGCACCTCATGGTCCAGCTCTAACTCCTGTGGTATCACCATGATATTCTTCCAGTGATGCATAGTACTGTCATGTTTGTATTGTATTCTAGTAGCGTGCCTTATAGCATTGGTTCCCAACCTGGGAATCAGCATCCCTGCACAGGATGCAAGTAAATTCTGAGGGGTCATAAGGTTATTTTAATAGGAAGAAAACATATTTCTGATACTCAAAATTATCTTTAATCTGTGCTGTTTGTGGTATAATTTAAGACTTTTTTTTTTAAACTACTCAAACAAAACAAGGAGTCAAATGTTTTAAGTTTCAGAAGCTGTAAAAGTTGGGAAATCATTTTATTCAAATACAACCAGCTACTAAGTTTTTGTACGTGAAGTGTTAGACCTTACATGGATTAACACAGTCAGTGTGTTTGCTTGTGAACTAAGTTGGGTTACTTTCATTTACTGGTATCTTACTCAAATGTACCAGGAGAGTTGAGTTCCAGTTAACCAGATATTTGATAACTCCCACTTCATATCTTTAATCTCACAGGCCATGAGAGTGTAGCAGCTATTATAACAGGTCCTTGACCTCATATGTGTGTATGTGTGCTTTTGTGTGCACACACGCACCCTACCACTTCGTTAATCAATACGCTGCCGGCACCTTGAACAGTTATGCAACCAACGTCGAAGCATGCATGACTGGTACACTACTGTACTGTACCTAGGCATGGCACAGAGACTAGAGGTTTGGCAGGCCTGGTAATTAAAATACCAAACTGTATTTAACACCAAGTGCATTCTCTCAGCTTGTATTTTCATCCACCACCTGGTTTAAACTGCTAAAGTGATTACACTCAGTCTCTGTAGAGGTAAATAAGAGGTTTAGATTTAGACTATCAGATCAGTCATTCACCGCTGAGTAGATGTTAATACCCTGGTTTGACTGAGGCCAACACACCAGCTCATCACCACACCACAGCCCCTGTTGATCTCACCTAACCTGGCCTGTCAGCCTGACTAGTGTGCCAGAGCTGTGTGTGTGTGTGTGTGTGTGTGTGTGTGTGTGTGTGTGTGTGTGTGTGTGTGTGTGTGTGTGTGAGAGAGTGTGTGAGAGCATGAAAGCAGGCACAAGTGTGTGTGTGTGTGTATATGTCTCCTCTCATGGCTTCAGTTTTCTGAGGCATCAACACCTACATGTTGTCAGTGTCAGTGAGGCGAAGAGTTCAGCACAATTGAGATGACTTTTGTGTGTGTGTGTGTGTGTGTGTGTGTGTGTGTGTGTGTGAGAGAGAGAGAGAGAGAGAGCAGAGGCAGATAGAGATGTCAGACTCCTATTATAGGAAAAATGACTCACTCCTTTCTCACAGGTACAATCCTCCAACTGAGAATCACATAAAAACCCAAAAGAGCTCTTGAGGCTTTCATAGTTTCATTTAAGGAACCACAGACAGCTGGTGGGTTAGATATGTTTTATTTCTTCATCTTACTCTATCAGGTCATGCAGGTAGGCGTGCTCCCTGACAACAGTTATTTGGTTTCCTGTTGTCTCTGTGAATCCAGGTGAGTGGGACACACCTAGGCCGAGATCACCTCCAAGGAATGTTCTTTGCCTGTACATTTTGTTTTTTTTTTTGCCGTCTCTGTGCTCTTGGCACGCAGGTAGATTCTTGGAAGAGGAATGCCATGACTCCCCCAGAGGCACTGTTTCATAATCAGGGCTGTGAAGCAAAAGGCTGTGTGACGACAGTAGCTTCTGGTGAACAGAGGGAAGGGTCAGACATGTGAGCACGGTGGCATTTCAGATGAATTACTTTAGAATAGTACAGTTTTGTGCTCGACGGGGAAAAAATATCCACCAGTATGATCATGTAATATCGTATAATGTGAATAATGAATTTATTATCTAGAGCTGAAAAAACGTCATTTCATTGATTGAGAGAATGTTAGAAAATGAATTCAAACAAGAACATTACAACATTATGAGCTGGTTACAGGTTCTCAAATGTGTGAAATTTTTCTGGTTTTATATAATTTGGGACTATTGGTCTCAAAAAACTAGAGATATAACAACATCAACTTGGGTTATAAGAACTATTTTTGTTACCATTTCAGACCATTTCATGTAATAAACTATAATTGAATGATGGGAGAAAAATAAAAAATGTAATTGATAATAAAAGTAGTGGTTATTTGGAGCCCTAATAGAAACCATACTAATGTATTTCCCCCTTCTCCTTCAAAGCTCCGTTATTGAGCCAACAAACCTAATGCAATACTAGGGCTAGGGTGGAGGGTTAAGGGTAGTCTACAAAATAAAGTAGGTAATGTCTCAACTCTCGGTGTATTTATGCCACGGTCAAAACATACTCTGATCCAAAGCCAGTAATTGTCTCCAAATATCCATATAGAATAAATGAGAATGAAAAGAATAATTGATGATGTAGGGCATGTGTTGGGTTGCATACAGTTCAGGTACTATTAGTTTTAATTTAGCTTTTTAGTTTTAGTAGTAAATGATGGTTAGAAACTTTACCATGTGTTTGATTTCATAATTATAACAGATTTTATTGTTAAATGATAAGCTGCTATGATACGTTATTTTTAGTCACCACAGAAGCCTGGTTCTAGGATTGGCAATGTCGTGTCAATCCCCCCTTCGGTCCAGTCTGAAACACATCATATGTCATGACATTCATGATTGCCATTATCAGTTTAAACACAAGACATTCCCATCAGCCCTTGGATGTGCTTTTATATACATGCTAATTACCAAATGGTATCATGCTAACACTCTAAACTAAGATGTTGATCCTGGTAAACATCTTCATGTTAATGTTGTCATTGTAAGCATGTTAGCACTTTACTCAAAATGCCACTGAGTAAGAATTTAAGTTAAATTCCCTTTGTATCCTTTTCTCTCTCAGATCAAGAGAAGACAGGACTGAATTGAGGGGAGCACCGGCAGCGCAGCAGGTCAAAGCTCCATTACCGAACAGCAGGGGGGAACTTACCTTCAAATCTCTGGCACCTCGAGAAGACCCACAGCTGGCCCAGAATCAACCGAACCACCACCACAAACCTCACCCAACTTCAACCTACTCAGGGCGGGATGGAGAACTGACCGAGGACCGGCAGGCGACAGAAGGCAGCTCCCTCCTCCCCGTCCACGAGCAGCCATGGCGGGGCTCAAACGTCATCACGATGGGAAGATTGCTGGGCTGTATGACCTGGACAAGACTCTGGGCCGTGGGCACTTTGCTGTGGTCAAATTGGCTCGACATGTATTCACTGGGGAAAAGGTATGCTCGTCCATGTCTGTACATGCAAGAGCAATGCCTTTAATGCCAGGAATGTCCTCATACTTAACTATCTAGCATCAACATACTGTTGAAAATTTCAGCCTCGCCCTAAGAGACACATACCAAAGAAAGGTAATGAGAAAAATACTCGAGAGATTTGAGTAAAGTTTCTACGTAAGGCTTAAGTGGATTGACTTGCCAACATATGGTGTTGCTCTTGGCTCTTGTGAATGTTTTACTATCACATGATGGTCTCCATGTTGTTCCTAGAAATATTAGACTAAGCACTATACTGTACACTTCTAATGTTTTGCTTGATAATCATCAAAATATTATCTGTACTACACAACAGCAATTAACAGCTTCAGCCCAAAAGCATTTACGCCAGTGTTGCTGCCATTAGTATTATATATTATATATTATATTATATTATATTTATTTTGTTTTCCAGGTTGCGGTAAAGGTGATAGATAAGACTAAGCTGGATCCGGTGGCGCGGGGCCACCTTTTCCAGGAGGTGCGATGCATGAAGATGGTTCAACACCCCAACGTGGTGCGCCTCTACGAGGTCATCGACACGGCCACCAAGCTCTACCTCATCCTGGAGCTGGGAGACGGAGGAGACATGTACGACTGCATCATGAAACACGATGGAGGCCTCAGCGAAGAGGTGAGTGGGACTGTAGGCAACAGAGTGGCCATTCAGATTCATTGGCCTTGACTCAGTCTTTCAACAGAAGTGTCTTTAACTTATGAAGTCTCTTACCATCTTTAGGAGTGCTCTTTTATAGCTGCTCCTGACCTTGGGCTTGCCTTGAGATGAGGCAAGAGAAAGGAGATCAATAAAGCATCATATTACTATGAATTCTCCTTGAAATGGACAAGAATCACTGAAGATAAAATCTCTAGGGAGCAGAATTTAGATTCAGTTCTTTTGTTTGTATATAGTGGCGACTGTTTTGTGGAAATGCAGTGAAGGACAGGTAGTTAGAAGCTTACCAATGCAGCATACCAATTCTTTAAAGTTATTAAATTCCCAACACCTGAATGGCAAGTGTGTGAAATTGAAAGCTTTAATATTACAAATTAAAGAGGGTGAAACTCTGCAATGGCAATAGTTGCTTATTGCTGAGTCTTTATGTGCACTCACTACACAGCGAGGGAGAAAATAAGCAGGTTGAAGTTGGTTTTACTATAAAAAATATATTAGATTAGTTCATTTTTTGTGACTTCAGAGGAATATAAGATTTTGTGTAATATGCCTGTTCAATTTCTTTATTAAGAGTTAGATGAGAAGATTAATGCCACTCTGTTACGTACTGAGCTAACCAGAACGGTTAGCTTAACTTTAGCACAGACTGAAAACAGGGGTAAACAGTTAGCCTAGTATTTCCACAGGTAACAAAAAAACTCCACCTACCAGCACTTCTAAAGTTTACTTATTAACACGTTTTCATCTTGTTTGTTTAATCCGTACAAAAAACAAAGTGTGAAAACGATTTTTTTTCGGCAGCGGGAAACAAGCTGTGAAGATAACACTCACAGTTCATATAGCAAAGTTGTTAGCAAACATTAACTGGCAAAGAGCATGGCTTTTGCCATACAAATTCTGTATTAACAATAAAGTTAAACAAGTGCACATTAAAATTTTACACAATATATATGTAACTAATTTATACTTATCCAAAATTTTTAGATATTGGAAATAAATGTCGGTCTGTGATAACGAAACTGAATCTTTAATTCATCTCTTTTACCACTGCTCAAGTTCACCAACCTTTTGGACTCAGACTGAGAGATATATATTGTGTAAAACGAAATATAATAAGTAATGTAAAAAGTGTCATCACTTGTTTTGATCACAAAAACAAGGAAATGGAATTTATAGTTAACTTGTTGATTCTATTTGGCAAATTTCATATCCACAAATGCAGATTTGCAAAAACTTCCCCCAATTTTTTCAGATTTTCAATTGAATTTTTAGAATATATTAAAACACTACAGCTCTTAAACACAGCTAAATGTAACAAAACTGTCAAAATATATGAAGAACTATTCAAAGAGGAATAACCCCTTTTCCCCTTGTCATATATATTTTTTGTTTGTTTGTTTATTCATTGATTTTGTGTATGATTCTGAATTTTGCAATATACTTGTACTGTATTGTTTATTACCTACTCGATACTGTATCAGCACAGATTGAGATACTGAGCACCTGTCTGTATATTCTGCTCATTGTCGTTCCATAAAGTTAAGATAAAGTTAATAAATAAATAAATAAATAAAAGTTGTTAGCAAACAGTTGCTTATTTAGACATCCAGTGCTTATTGAGCAACATTTGCATTAGCATATGGAGTTTTCGGCATTGATAAAAATATCTGTCTGTTTAGCCACTGAATCCTTTTTCACTAGCTAGTTGCCAACTGTGTCTGTTTGTAGTGTTCAATGGGTTTTTAGAGCTTTTTTTGTAGAAAAACAGCAGCCTGCTGTGTCCGAAGACGATGCTACCACAGTGAAATAAAACAGCAAGATGACATAATGATGAGACTGATATGCTTTACTATTTCTAACTACTCTTTCTGTCTCTCATTCTCAAGGTGGCCAAGTGTTACTTTGCCCAAATTGTCCACGGCATCTCCTACTGTCACCGGCTACACGTGGTGCACAGGGACCTGAAGCCGGAAAACGTGGTGTTCTTTGAGAAGCAGGGCGTCGTCAAGCTCACCGACTTCGGCTTCAGCAACCGGTTTCAGCCCGGGAAAACGCTCAACACTTCTTGTGGTTCGCTGGCCTACTCCGCTCCTGAAATACTGCTGGGAGACGAGTATGACGCCCCTGCCGTGGGTGAGTCCGAAGAGCTGACAGCGAGTTCTGGGTTACACAGCGGGGAGATATCTATGGTGATAATCAAAGTGAGATAGTTATTGCAGCTTTTACCTTTACTGGAATGGGACACTGATTCAGCAGCAGAACGTACATGCTGTCCTCGACTGTATATCAGCCTGGTTAAGTGATGACCTATTGATAGCTCCGCATATTCTGGGACCTTACCATATAACCTACTGTACTTTGGATGGGCCCTGCAGAGTACTTGGCACACCAGCAGCTTTATCAGCCAGCTGATAGAAGGAGAGGAACTGCTCAGAGTTCACAGTGTGTCAGTGTATCAGTCAGTTTCGAAATTAAACTATAACTTAATCCACAGAATTGCAGTCCTACACCTGCAGTTCATTTTTGTCTGCAGTTTACTTTCATTGACAGTCGTGGCCTTTTCTGCGTGTAATAAAATCTGATATGAGATCAGGCCGAAATTGGTTTCCACAGCACTGTCTTCCTCTGTGGTTGCGACGTACACACACACCTCAAGCAGCCTCGCCGTCATTGTCACCGCCATCGATAGTGCCCCCCCCCCCAATCCACGCTGAGCTGCAGTTTATATATTAAATTACAATGTAATGGAAAAGAAATTAAATAGAAACGTGCACATTGAGGGGTGAAGGAGGGGAAAAGGGAGTGTGAAAAGATAGACAAGAGAAAAACAGACAGAGCAAAAAAAAAAAGCATCAGAAGTGCCTCTGTCTACCCAGAGGCCACTGCGTCAGAGCAAGGGAAGGGGGGAAAAAAATGCAGGAGCAAGAGAAGCATTTTCTATTTTTCTGACTGAGTGGATTTGCAGTGGCTATTTTGTTCTGTCTGCCTTCACTCTCTCACTCTCTCTTGTGCCAAGCAGATGAGCAGCTCCCAAATACTGAAAGTGGAATAATAACAGCCCCTGTTATTTGAGTGCATGTGTGTTTTTTATATGATTGTGTGAGTAGCTGGACGTGTGAGGTCACCTGTCCTGTTAAATCCTGTCTGAGCACTTGACCCAAATGATAAATCAGATGTTTGTGGACATTTTCAGTGCATATGTGTGTGTGTGTGTGTGTGTGTGTGTGTGTGTGTGTGTGTGTCCTGTCCTCTGAAGTGTTCACACTGCCTGTGCACTATTGTTCATTCAGCTGAGATGATGATGTTTTGATTGCGGGGATTATCCACCCAGCCGGGATGTAATATTGTGCGATTCTATCAGCAGTGCAGTTTGATGTGGAACAGGCTGAATGGAGGCCAACAGTCCTGACGTTCGGGGCTTTGAGGTAACCTGGCCTGGGATTACATTGCTGCCAAGGTACCTGCTGACAGTCTGTAGGGTGCTGGGTTTTGCTGGTGACGTGCCAGGTGGCGGCCAGCCTAGTTTGTTGCAGAGATAAAGAGGCTGTCCTCGCTCAGCTCTCTCAAGCCGGGCCTGTTTGGAGTTTGTTGCTCTTTTGAGGGAGTGCTGAAAATAATTTGAGATGAAAAGTGATCCAAAATAGAGAGGAGAACGTACGCACCCGTAGTCGGTCCTACAGAAGGAGCCAATTAGCAGGAGCTGAACAGTCCAAACTGCATAACAGCAAAGAAAAAGCTATTTATTAATACAAGGTGTCGCGTGTTTATCCCAGAATACAGATTTGACTTCTTCATCGCTCTCTCACATGCTTAGGTATCAGGGCTGATATGAATAATTATTTTCATTATTAATTAATCTGTTCGTTTGTTTTCATGTTTGATTATTTTGTTTATAAAAATGTCAAGAAATAACGAAATATGTCATCACACTTTCCCAGTTCCTGAAATTGCTTGTTTTGCTTGACCAAGAGTTCAAAACCTGAAGATAACTAGCAAATGGAGGTGGTGGATTTTTGGAGCTTAAAAAATTACATAAACAATTCATTTTTGAATAGATTTTCTGTCGATCAACTAGTCATTTAATCAACTAATCACGTCTGCTCTATTCAGGCTCACTTGTGAATGAACTAAAACTGCCGTCCCGTTCGGGGCCCTACATTGGACTTTCATTCACAGTGGAGACTCCAGCCTCTGATGGAAAGAAATAATTGGTTAAAGGAAAAGAGTGAATGACAGAATAATCAAACAAAAGTAAGAGAAAATCACAGATTTAACACGGTGCAGACATGTTTGTGCCTTTTTGTGAGCAGATGATGGACTAATAACGGCTATAAAACGATGCCTGCCTCCTTTTTTGTGCCTTTTGATGTTATGCAGTGTGGGCTCCCTCCTTGTTCGTCTCCAGTAAATGGAAAGTTAAATATAGATTTCTGCTTCCTCTTCAAGAAGCACAAGCTGCACTTAAAAAAAAATTAACTTACCTAATAGCAATTACAAAGAACATATCCTGGGCGCATGCATAATTCAGAGCATATCTGTGCATAATGAACATGCACAAGTTCTTTTTTTTTTTTTTTTTTAGAAAAAGAAATGCATAATGATCAGCAGGACAGGATGCTGAACGTGGCCCGGTTAGCCTGGGGGTTAACAGTGTCAAGACACAAGGGAGTCGTTGTTGGTTATCTCAGGGAAGCATTTGGTGTTTAAATGCAATGCAAGGCTGCAAAAAAAGAGGATGTTTACACTCCCAGCTGTCGACGCTAAGTAGCCGACGTCGTTAGCACAAGTGATGCTAATGTGCAGTGATGTGAACGGCGTTATCCAGAGATGTGTCAGCCATCTGGTTTATAAATAAAGTTATCGAGGAAGGAAGTTTGGTGGACCGCTGACGCAAGTAATGAGGGAGCAGGGTCATGGTTGCTAGGATACGTTGGCTAGGGGTAAGATGGTGGTGGGGACTGCAGGAGTGTTTGCTCCCTCCATCAGCAGGATGAGACGCTCCTTCACAGCCTCAGAGCAATAAATACTCGCCACCCACAGTAAACTGGCACATTTACTTTACCAGATTGAAATCTCCAGCGTATCCTGGCAAACTGAAGTGATATGAAGAAGCATGAAGACACATCACAGGGGTGTTGGGGACGATAAACCTTGTTTTCGAAGTCTTTAGTACACCAAGTTAAATGAGCACAAGGTCTGTTCAGGTAATAATTGATACATCAACTATAGCAGGGAATTAATTCTCCATTTCTGTCCTGCTTTTTGTATTCATAAGTATAACTGGATATTTGGCCTTTGCAGCTTTAGCCTCTGTGGCAGAACAAGCTTCATTATTTGAAAATCTACAGGTAATAAGACGCACAGTTTGTTTGACCAAACAGTGAAATCTGCAAAGTGCAGGGCAAAGATACAACAGGAGTAACCACACAGCAACAACAACAAAAAAGTAACTCAGAGATTAACACTAATCAGTATTTTTTTTAAATTACCAATTAAAAATTGTGGAGACAAACCACAGAGAATTATCGGCCAACTCTGCAGTTCCCCTCAGCTCTACAGAGCAATTTAGCATCTAGTTTAGCATCTTTAGCTTATTTTACAGCCCACAGCTTTATGGCTTGGGTTCATTCTTACTACTCTCATTAACCTCCAGCTGCAGGCAACTATTTTTCTGAGCAAAACAAGCTCTGATGAACGGTCTGCTGTGAACTACCTGCTCAGCACCAAACAGCAAACAGACACAGTTAGCAACAAGCTGGTGAACATCATGGAGCACATAGCAGCTAAAGAACCAAATATATTTACATGTTACAAAAGAGCTAAAAGGAGATTGAATGTTGGACATTGATGCTAATGTTGGTTTGCATCTGCTTGATGTGTAAATAAGCTACTGTTAGCTAATGTGTTTGCACCAACTACGTGAGAGCACATCAACACTGTGTTTACAGCTTGTTCCGCTGCCCCCTAGTGGACAAATAAAATCTACTAATGCAGCTTTAAAGTCACAGTGAAACCATAGTTAGAGCATCATTAGATTCTGTTATACAGTATATTCTCAGAGTGAAAACAAATATGTGGGAAGAGTGCTGCATAGTTACCGGAGGCCTCCACTCACACTTTCCTCACATGCACTGTTAGATCAGGGGGAGGAAGATGAGGGAGACTCGATTAAATGAGACTTCATCCACATTCTTTAGAAATTTTAAGTTTTCTGTAATTATCAGCTAGATACAACCTAATTGTCAATTACAGTTTTGTATGATGGATGGGGTAAGGTAGTAGCACCAAATCGCATTTGACCGGATAATTTCATTTTATTTTTTTATTTATGAGTTCAAGATGAGTTATTAAAAATATTTTAAGTTTTAACTGGAAGATAAAGACAGAGATTTCGATTTTTTTTTTTTTTTTTATATAACTGAACAATTATCAAGAGAACGTAATATATTTCGCTTTTTCTTTAAAGCAGAAGTGGCATACTGTAAATCAGCCCGTTTTTGCTGATACTCGATGAGAAAAGAAATAGTTAAGCTTCCTGTTTAATTTACATGCACTTTTTTTTTAAAGTGGTTGTGAAAAAGGGGTCAACATACTGACTGAGAAAGCGTGTGCTCTTACACTACTGGCTCTCTGCTCATAGTCAATACATGGCTGCAGAATGTGTGTCAGTGGACCATCCTGCTGACCAGAGCAGCAGTGAAAGCCTGGAGCAAAAAAGTTGCTCTTTTTTTTTTTTTCTCTTTCTTTTTCAAAATGGCTAATCGGACCGAGAGAACTGTTCCATAAAATTAGCATTTGTATGAAGCTTTGAGGGATGAACACGTTAACCCACTTTCCCAGGACTGTGAGTTTTGTGTGGGAGGGCATGCATGCGTGTTTATGTGTGAGCGGGACGCTGGCGGCAGGAAGCAGTGCAGAGCCTCATCCTTGGTTAGACAGATGTGTCCTAAGCTAGTACATATTTATGGAAATGGCTCTGATCGAATATGATTCATGCTTCATTTGAACTAGAGGGGAGATGGCTCTTGTTTTTTTCTATCTAGGTCACTAAGCAGAAAAGGCATACGTGCTTTACTCTGTTGGTCTGTCATGCTTATTTATTTATTTATTTATTTATTTATTTATTTTTACCATTTCTTCCTTAAAAAAAAAATTCACACTTTCCTCTCATATTATCTGCACACACTGGTGTGAGCCGGCAGCGTTCTCTCTCTCTGTGTCTCTGCAGATATATGGAGTCTTGGGGTGATCCTGTTCATGCTGGTCTGCGGTCAGCCCCCCTTCCAGGAGGCTAACGACAGCGAGACGCTCACTATGATCATGGACTGTAAATACACAGTGCCTCCACACATCTCCCATGCATGCAGAGAGTGAGTAATACACACACACACACACACACACACACACACACATACATCCCCTACACAGATGGACGGAGTACTCTGCAGGTGCTGCATATTTCATGTTTATAGATGTGTGAAGAAGAAAAGAGAGCGGTCTCTCCTCTGCTGCTCCTCGTTGTCCTGCTTTCACTCAGTGCTGCAGTCAGCTGCTCCGCCACAGATGCAGCGCTGCGTTAAGTGTATCTAATGCACCCTTTAAAATCGGCCCTCTATTTTTAACATTGTGAGGGTTTAACGACGCCTCGAAGCAGAGAAGGGCAAACTAGGCGCTGAATACATTTTGAATGGCTGTAGCTCTGAAAACACACTGCTTTTGGACATCATTAGGTTATGCTGACTTGCACACAGTACTTCAAATATTGACATTTCGGTCCCTATGGTGTTTGTTCCCACCCTTAAACAAACAGTATTTACAGTATTTCTTCCTATTTTGTGTGAAGTTAGAAGTTAGTTCATATAGCTTAACCGGACTGTGACAACAAATGTGAGATAACTTGTGTACAGGTGTTTCTATCCGGATAAAACTGGATTATCCCGAGTAGGGTTTGACTGTTCTGTACAGTATTTTTGCATTTAAGCTGCTGAGCTTTATATTTAAACATTTATCATGTCAGCAGAATTTTGGATCAATTCAACAAAAAGTTAAATAAACTGCCTTTTATTAAGGTACGAAACACTGACGAGACATTGTCAGATTTTAAAGAGAATTATGGTTTATCATAACCTGGGTCTTAATTTATTTAGTTTGACCATCATTTATGAAACATAGTCAGTTCAGGCAGAGCTCTGAAGTCACACTAGCATTAGCTGACAAGTAACAACCAATCCTATTCATGCAGGTTTACAGCAGAGTCATTATAATAATCCCAGTTTGCAACAACTTCTTTTTTCTCTTTTTCAAAGGTATTTCATGTCCGTTATTTCTATCAGTGACAACAACCTCACTATCATTATCTACCACTACCACTATTATTATTATTACAAGTTCTCAATGATGGAATTGGGGATGGGTGGTGGGAGAGGGCAAGAAACATGAACATCAAGACGATCATTCAAGTCATAAACAAGCCAACAGTTTATTTATTTTATCTAAACTCTTGAATTTGAAGGTGAAACTGAAAGTTAGCACATTGAAATGTTGGCAGTAGTCCCTCATTTTACAGCTTATGATTACAGGAAGTATGGTAGGTTAAAGTTTAACCAGGATGGGTGTTTACAGTGAACAGTTTGTGTAATAATTCTACTGTTCATGCTCATTTTCCCTTCCATATATGTGAATTTGGGTAACCTGGGGTTTCGTTAACAACCTGGCTGATCTTCTAGCGATGTTGTCACGTTCCTAAATCTCAAAAGCTACAGCAAAAATGAGGTGTGATAAACAGGAAAAACCTTTTCCAGATCATTCACTTATTACTTACCCCAAATACTAAAGGAATGGATTGTGTATCTAAATATTCCTACAGTAATGACCAGATGTTTCTTCAGTTTGTCCGTAACACTCATCTCCACCGTGACTCCCTCCAGTCTGATAGGCCATATGCTGCAGAGGGACCCCAAGAAACGAGCGACCCTGGAGCAGATCGAGGCCCATGACTGGCTCCAAGGTGTCGACCCTTCCCCGGCCACCAAGCTGTCCACCCCTTTGGTGTCCCATCGCAGCCTGTCGGAGGAGGAGCACGGCTCCATCATTCAACGCATGGTGCTGGGGGGCATCGCGGACCGAGACACCATAACTGAGTATGTGTCCCTTTATCTCACATACATGCATAAATTAAAACACACAGCTATTCTTTCCTGTATAATCTCCAAACATTCCTCACGGTTCACCAGACCAACTGAAGCTTAATTGAATGTCATCAACACTTTAATTGCCATTAACCACCAGCTGCCAATCTGTCCTGAGCTGTTGCCATGTCAAATTAAATCTCCACCCCCGTCACTTCCTTTTGACTCACGGTCAGGATTGGTTGCTGATCTGCTTGTTGATATGTGTGTGTGTGTGTGTGTGTGTGTGTGTGTGTGTACGCGTGTACTTCTGTGTGTGTGTTTTGGAATTCAAATCGATTTCTCTCTCAATCATCCCAGGGCTCTGGAGTCGAATCAGTACAACCACATCACAGCTACCTACTTCCTGCTGGCCGAGAGGATGCTGAGGGAGAGGCAAGAGAAGGAGCAACACAGCCAGACACGGTCACCCAGCCCCAGCAAGGCTCAGTTCAGGTATACACACACACACACACATCATTGTTTTACTATATTAACCCCTTACCCTAACCTTAACTATCACGACTGAATGCCTAACCCTAACCATGACCTAATTCTAACCCTAAAACAACGTCTTAACCTTTAAGATTTAAACTTCTGGTCCCCTATAATTATAGTGGGCTCCCGGTTTTCTGACCCCACAAATATAGTGACACTTGTCCAGCGACACACATACATGCACACACACAAACATTTCTTGACATAGACAGAGTGCTGCCTCTGCAGTGCTGTGTTCTGTCAGTCTCCTAAAAAAAACAAGTTTGACAGCAGATGGACAGCTTTTTTTTTTTTTGCTTTTTTTTTTGCAGAGAATGAAAGACAGACTCAGAATAGAAGAGACGTTTCAGATCAGCAGTATTACAGAGCTGTATCACCAAAAATATCTTGAAATAAAACAGCAAATGTCTCTCTTACTTTCTCTCTCTCTATATAGTGTGTGTATATATATATATATATATGTGTGTGTATATATATTTATATTCATATTTCATCCTCAGTATGCTCAGTACTTGACTGAAAGTGTGTGTAATACAAAAGTGTAATGTAATCTCATTAGTCTCAAGACCCTTGTAATAAGCTTATATTTAAAAAAAAAAAAATATATATATATATATAACTGTCGGTAAGAAGAATAGTTCAAAAGGATGGATCAATCAATGTTATGTCTGTACAGTGAATATGAAGCCACATCCAACAGCTGGTTAGCTTAGTTTAGCATAAAGACTAGAAACATCTTTCTTAACATTTGTCTGTGTGTTTAACCCTTTATAGGCAGTCCTGGCCCACAAGAGTGGATGTTCACCAGGATGTCAGTGATGGCTTGGGGGGTCCAACTATCTCCCACCCTGGGGGGCCACAGTCCCCAGCCCGTAGTGCTGAGAGCCTGCACAAAGGCCCCAGGCCCAAAACAGCTCTGCTGGACCTCGGCCAGCGGCAGGACAGCCACACCCCAGCATCGAGCCAGCAGCAGCCTGCACGACAGAACCAAGAGAGGGGGCTCAGGCCTCTTGCAAAGCCCCACTCCAACCCCATCAGGCTGAGCTCTCTGGCCTCCGTGGGCCCGTCTAAACCCCGTAGTCCCAGCCTTTTCAGTGTGGAAGAGGATGAGGAAGAAGACGGGGAGGAAGACAAATGTTTGCCCCCCTGTACTTTCCCTGCTCAGGTGGTGCTTCGTTGCAAAACCTCCTCCTCATCTATGTCTTCTGCTAATCGGCTGACGTCACGTATGAGCGCTCCAGTCCTGAACCAGATCCACGAGGAAGACAAAGAGGAGGAGGAGGACGATGAGGAGGAGGAGGAGGAAGAGAGAGAGCTGCATGGACTCGGTCTGCCCAAACCCAGCCTCTCCCTCTGTCTGAACTCTCGAACACCGTCACCATCAACACTCATGTCTTCACCTAAAACTGTAATAGCACCAGTCGCCACTTTCACCCCCAGCTCAGAAACTAGCGATGATGATACAGAAAGTCACCACATACCAGACACAGCGACTGCAGGTGGACAAGGGGATGAGAGAGAAGGGAGGAAAGAGGGTAGAGAGAGGAGGGGGGCAGGGCAGGGCAGTCCCTCCAACTGTGCCAGTCCTGGATCAGGTTCAGGCCAAGGCAAAGGCACAGCCAAAGCTCCCAGTGGCCTGGTGGAAAGCCTAAAGCTGATGAGCCTGTGCCTGAGCTCTCAGTTCCACAACCTGACGGGGGGAGGAGGGGGTGTCGGTGGTGGCAGTGGTGGAGGTGTTGGGGTAGACAACCAGGACCGTCCCATGTGGAGGATGTGCATGGGCGGCTCCACCGGTAGCCTGGACAAAGTCTCGCTCCTGGGTGGCCCTTCACCCAGGGGGAACCTGTACCAGCAGCCCCCACTGGGAGACGTATTGGCTGATCCGCTGCTGGAAGGCTCCTGCTCGGGCACCCTGAGGCTCGGAGAGCTGGACCTGGCCAGGGAGAACCACAGGAACATAAAGAACCGCGTGCTGCAGATGCCTCTGAGCGACAAGACTCTGTCCGTCAACATCCACCGCAGTCCCAAGGAGGGTCTGCTCTGCACCCCCACCCCACACAGCTGCTGCCAGGTCATCTAGAGCGCAGACAGCCGCGCCATCGGCTGCTGCACCTCCACACTCCTCCGCTTACATTCATACATCCTACTGCTTTTTTTTTTTTCTTCATTGACGTCACCACAGGCTCATGAGTTCACGTTATTTCTACATTTATTGCTGTTTGCGTTTGTTCAACACTCACGGTGGATGACTGGGAGAACGTCCAAATGCCAACCTTGCACATTTACAGACACAAAAAGTCTCCACGGAGGAGACTGGGTGCCACGCCAAGTATGTGAAGCACTTTAAGCAGATTAAAACGGGACACTAACGGGGACATTTTAAAATGCTGGTGTTTGAATAAGACACACACATTACATATGGAAACAAATCCAGGAGGTGCTCACATCCTTGCTCCCACACACTTTGTATATACTGTACGTACACAATGTTCACACCTACATCACTCTAATAAGCTGATACAGGGGAGTGCTGATGAGCTGACGAATTTTAGTATCATGTTTCATATGGTCTTCTGTTGTACTTTGATGCTGTTTTTTTTAAATATAATTTTTTAAATTATTTTTTGAGACAATCATTTTATCAGTTTTTTTATTCTGACTGAAAGAGTTTAGTTATGACTGTTTTCATTCAGATGAAGACAAATAACAGGGTGAAAATGGACAGCAGCACTTGAGTATGACGGTGGCACTCGGTATTTTGTAGTCTATCACTGTTTTATTTTTCTATCTCAAACGTGCTCTGCAGAGAGAAAACGCACACTCACTTGTCAAGTCTCTGCAGTCACACGGCAGAGTTTGTACATATGTGAATAACCTCCTAGCAGTACTCTGTACCTGTAGTATTGACTGTAAAGTTGCATTGCAGTAGAAACCTGAATACTAGATCCTTATCCATCATTATTCTTCACTCCTACTGGATATTCAAGGTTTTGGTTGAACCCAGAGCTGGAAATGTGTTTGATGGCTGAAAAAGAAACATCAAGACGGATTTAAAATCTCCACTGACACATAAGTAAATTATTACACGTGTAACGGCAGCTCTTTTAAGTTCAAAATGGCCCTCACATCATGATCAGTGGTGGGGAAAAAAATCATTACTGGGTGGAACCCAAACCATGTACATCCTGTAGCTTTCCAGGATCACTGTAGCCACTGTTGTAGCGTACTCCAAGACAAAAACAACAAAGGGGTTTCAATAGAAAATAACAACACCGCCCCTTCAAGTATCGGTCTGTGTAACTGGATGTGTGACCCAACCCTAGTGGCATATATAACTTGACAGTGCATGTGTTTTGCTGTAGCAACCTTATTCTTAACCCACGGAGGTCAAACCACCTGCTGTATCTACCTAAGTAAGAGATTCAAATGGTCACTTTACTGTAGCCTCACAGCAATACCAGCGACTGCAAAATGTACAACAAAAATGGATGTGCCATAAAATCTGTCTTGAGCATATTGTACTGTATGTATATGATAGAGATCTATTAAAATAAAATGATGTGAAGTCATCTCACCCTTCCATTTCTTTTTACCAATCCACATTTTATAGATTTGTGCACAGGTTTAGAGACACTAGGGTGAGGGACTGCGCAGCCATATTTCCTGTCAAGTCAAAAATCTGATGCTTATTGTAAAAAAATCATAAAAATTGTAACATTGATCTCTTTAAATACGCAAAAAACTGTACAGAGTTTGGTTGGTGGCTAGAGCACAATGTCTGAGATGGCTGGGCATCTATGGGCGAATGTCTCACATGGAAGATCTTTCTGATGACGGCATCAGGGTTTTTGTTTGTCATCTGCGATGTCTAAACAGAAATAGGTTATTACAGAGTAGGGATTATTTCTGTGGATGAGACATGATTGAGTGGGCGTGTGTACAATACATGTTCTCCCATTGTGTTTGTTTTCCTGAATGGTCCCGAAGCTTCCCGCCAAACACTGCAGGGAGTTGTAATCTCTGCAACATCTGGGCTACTGTTCCACATCAGCCAACTGGGAGGAAATCAGATCAGACAAGATGAGCTCTAGGGTCGACGCATGAACCCATGTGACCCCCCAAGGCTTACACACGCACACACACACACACACACACACAGACACAGACGTGATGCAAGTGCACTGACAGCTACACACAAACAAGCAGGGGCACATAAGCCACGTAGGATAACAAACGCACAAATGAGCAGGTGACAGAGTTGTCATGTGGGTTTCAAAAAGTGAATGGACCACTGAGGGGTTGTGTGTCAGGCACAGGATGACATGTGTGCACCGAGGCACGTGCTGGAATCAATCCTATCATCTACCCATAATCCCCTCACAGCAGAGAGAAGCATCACTGGCACCCGATCTATCTCTCCACCTCTTTCTGTACATCTCTCGCTGTAACAGTTGAATAGTTTCACAACATAAATACCTAGAACACGCTGGATATGACAGGAGGTAGGCAGCCCTGTGAGTTCAAATTAGTGTCTGTAGTGTTTCCAGTAGATGCTGTGTGGTATACAGGGGATCAGTCTGGCAGACTGGCAGGGAGACACCACCACACACACACACCACGCTCGCAGCAGCACACACATTATCTGCTTCTGGCGGGTCAGTGTTACAAAAACCTATTACTGATATTTGCACTGATACAAAAAAACAACAAGACTTTTTGGCTGTTTTTCTCAGTTAAAGCAGCTATAATCTATGTTTTTATAATAACAATATATTAAATGACAGTGGAAAACAATGTGACAATGTGAAAGCTGTTGCTCTCTGTGACAAACCTATAGAGATTTATAGATGACTTTCAGCTCATTGTTTATCTCTATGGCCAAAAACCTCACTGTTTTAGCTCTAAATAAAAGCCAACTGTACGTTAGCTACCCAGCACCAAACAGCAGACAGAAACAGTTAGCGGCTAGCTGGTGGACGTGGCTAAAGAAGCAGATATTTCCCCTCTGGAGTTGGTAGAGACCAAAAACATGAAAGCAATTGTTGCTCCATAACTACTGGGTGTGTAACTAAACAAGTGTTTTCTAACACGTTCGCCATATCATCTTAAAAGGTGATAATATGTCAATGTTGTGTTTACATCTTGTTTGCTGCCCCCAACCGGCCCTTGTAGTCTCATGGTAGTAGTACAAAAAAAGTACCTCCAAATTGTAGTTAAATCTGCTTTAATCAATTTTTCCCAGTAAGGGGCAGAAAAATATCAAAGCATGCTACTACATATGCTCAGTTTAAAGAAGCTATTTGTAAGTTTTGCTATTGCTACATAGCCAACGTTAGCAGACAAGAGGTTATAGTACGTCCTCTGAGCTGGACACAAACTGGACACAACAGTCACTGTATTGGAAGAGAAAAGAGGGGCTAGCTGGTTAGCATGCTAACTTCCGTAAGACAAAAGAAATGATAGAAATAGAAGCAAAACAATAATTATAGTGCGAGTGTTTCTTCTAGACTGGTACATGCTAACATTAGCCACGTAGCAATAGCAAAACTTACAAATAGCTCATTTAAAAGAACAAAAATTTCCACCCAGCTGACAGGGAGCAACATTATGCAAGGCACTGGAGAGCTATTGATTCAAACAGATGTTAGTGTATTTCTTTTAAAGTCACAATGTGCAGTATTTGAAAAGAGATGGCATTTAGATATAGACTGCATTAATCTTCAACAGGACTGGCTAATGCATCTATAAACAAAGACTTATGCCATCAGAATAATATGAAATATACTACAATCACATAAACAATGTACATACAATTGCTTTTAATGGCATTAGTTTAGTCATATTTTCCATTACACTTATTTTTGGTATATTATAAGCATTAAGCCTCTCATGGCTATACATGTTTAATCTTGTCATCAATGTGATATTTAAATTTCACAATCTTTTTCATTATTGTCATTATTGCTCTTGGTTTCTGAGAATCATATTGACTGTATGTATGGTCATGTGTGGTACGGTATTGTATGTTGGTTTCCATGTTGTTTATGAGGGAGACTGAAGGATGTATCTGTCAGCAGAGCATTTTAATCTGACCGTCAGTGGAGCTGAATGTTAAGGCTGAACTCTTGCCACCAGGCTGTCAGCAGAGCTGCTGATAAAACTGCTGTAAGGAACAAAGTCCCCCATCACACACACACACACACACACACACACACACACACACACACACACACACACAAACACACAGTCAGCAGGCCAAACGGATCACACACCTCTTAGACTAAATACAGTCTCCCAAGACACTGCACTCCGTTATTTTAAAACTTCATTACTTTGTGACTATGCCCAACTGTCGCACACACATACAGTTGAGTACACACACACTGTTTGGCCATCTGATGAAGCTTTTTTGTCTGACATTGAGGAGTGTGTGTGTGTGTGTGTGTGTGTGTGTGTGTGTGTGTGTGTGTGGTGATGCTCTGGCTCTGTTTGTGTGGATGTGTACATTTGATTTCACTGTAGGCTTGTTCAGAGTGTTACTGAAACAGTGTGTTTGTCCATCTCACACAATGTGAAACCAAGGACTGCCAGAGATAGCAGGCGAGAGAGAGAGAGAGAGAGAGAGAGAGAGAGCGTGAGAGAGAGTAAGAGTAAGCACAGCAAGTCAATTAAAGGCAAATTTTCACCAGCTGTGACAGCCTGGGAAAAGGCAAACAGGTGAGGGACGGTATCACAAAAGAACAGCTATTACATAGAACAGAAAAAGAAACCATGGCAATTTAAAAAAGAATAAAATAATAGAAAACCTGTGAAACTCAAAGTGTATGACTGGGAGTAGAAAGGGCAAACTGCAGCAGGGGAAAAAAAAACAAAAAAAAACAGGAAATTGAAAAAATAACTTCTAGCTGTTTTTCTACACTGTGAAGGAGGCAGGACACAGCTGGAGAACTTTGTGCATCACAGCTAATAACAGGCAACCACCGCTGCTAAACAGGAAATCATGAAGCAGCGCAGAGTCGAAGATGACCGCAGGTTAGATTTGAGGTTGCAGCTTTAAAAATATGATAATACCTCAGATAATGTAACCAGAGCGAGGGATCAAATCAGCCAATTTTAGAACATGGTATACTTCGAAAGTGAAATGAACTGTAGTCTGGGGAAGCATAAAGAGATCTGGGCTGAGAGTACACGGGTGTTACTGGCTGCAAGGACATCAGCGGGGATGGCAGACTTCCTCCCAAGCCACATCCTGTTGGTTCTGAAGGACACCTGCTTTTAATGATCTTAAATATGAGAATGGGCCGTTGGATGTTACCCGCACTTGTTTAAAAAGAATCCACAGAGGCCTCTCGACCTGGAGGCGGATTATGGTTGGAAAAACCCTTTGTTTCTGAAATAATTAACAATTGTACCCTGCGGTCTTTTTCCAAATCAGGTAAAATGGTCTGGAGGGTGAAAAGAAAACAGTTGTTACTTGGTTTTAGAGGAGCACTCGATTTTACACGCCAAAGTCAAATTAACCAGTGACAGGGAGGCTCATTCTCTGCCTGCCAAAAATGTGTTATCTCTTCCATGAAGTGATTTGACACTGGGGTATCTCAGCACGGGCTTTGAGATGATGCATTTTTAACCTGCAAACTGGTGCCCAGGAAAGTTCAAGATGGTCTAACAAAAGATCCTATGCCATAAGTTGCATGGGAGCCGGTGTTTTTGTAGCTCAGGGAAAACCTGCAATAACAGATGTTTTTGGCCACTGTCAACATAACAATGACATATTAGCTAACAGTGGCTTATTTAGACATCTAGCACTTTTGGACAACCATTAACATTCATTTGGAGTAGTTTGTTTGTGTGCACCTTATGAATGTTGAGCCCAAGATTTACTCTCCTTTTAGCTCTGTTTCGCTTATACCAACTCCTGGGGGAAATTAGCTGCAAAGCTACTTGCTAACTCTGTTATTTTGTGCTGGGCAGGCAGGTTGTGTACAGCAGGTCTTTAGACCCTTTTTCACAAAAAAACCCAAAAACAGCTGTCTACTCCTGGAAACCTAAAATAAAACATAAAACATACAATACAACATAAAACATGCTCTATAGAGCTGAGGAGACCTTCAGAGTTGGGTAAAAATTCACTTTGGCTTTATCAGAAGAAACGTTTTTCACGTACAAAAAGCCACATGATCCATTGTAATATAAAACTATTGACTATAGTCACTTTAAAGTAACCCTCTCTTGTGAGTTCCTCAACTGTGTGAAAGTGCAAAACTTAATCAAGCTAGTAAATTTTATCTGTATAGCCCTCTCTGTATAAAACTACAATGACAATATGAGGTAACTAGAGAATGGGAAAATATAAAACATCTGGGTGCTCTTTATAAAGTGCTGAATACCATGTTTACAGCTTTAATAGGAGGCCATGAATAATATATGAATATATACTATATATGAATTAACCATCTGAATACAAAACAATACAAAACAACAATAATAATGAAACACGACCGGCACTTATAGACCAGACTCTGAATCTGCCACAAAAAACAAACAAATAAACAAACAAACAAACAAACAAAGGGTGAAAATAAAACTTGCTTGGCAGAAGTAATAATGATTTAATATTACAGTATATATAAATAAGTAGATGAGGAAGGTCTAGCTGAAAAAATTCAAAATTAATGTAAACAAACAGTTGGGACAAGTATTGAAATTTACTTGACGACAGGCAGTGGCTCAGAAACCAGATTTAGTTTTGCAGGAACAATAATTTCAGTGAAGAGAGAAAAATTACCAGCTTTACAGGATTTTATGAATCAGTGGCGCTCCTCAGTGTCAGTCCCAGTGATGTCAGTGATGAAATGCCTTCGCATGAGTCTCAATGTAAAAGTCTCAATGCCTCTTTGGATCCTTTTCACTCCTTCTGCGAGGTGAAGAGAAGTCATCACGTCAACAGCTCTTCCTGTGCCGTGTCTGTAGAAAATAACCAACCAGCTGGCAAACTCCAGCTCTGGTTCTGTTAGTCTTTCCTGATGCACTCACACAGAAGTGAAATGCTGTGATCATTAGACTCTGTCGCCTTTGGTGCAATGCGAGAGCTGTGAGGTGCTGTGAAGTGCTCTCACTGGAAAAAAACTGAAATTTTGGAGCGCTGGGAAAATGACTGTACCTTTCAGCTCTTTCATGTGATAGTAAATTCAATTTCTAGATAGAGAGATAAATATCCCTTTCGTTTAACAAGATAGTTCTGCTGCACAAACGTCATGGAAATACTGCCTTTTTCAGCCTGTAAATGTCAGCGTGGCTTCCACCTTTGTGGGTAAAAATAAACCTCGGACTCTGTAAATATCATCAGTCACTCATAAGCAGACTACAATTGTTCAGTTCAGACAAGAGGGGAGTGGAGGTGCCTGTGCATGATGCATACATATCATTATGGTGGTTGATTGTCACAGGAGAAATTAACTTAACTGTATATATATATATATATATATATAACTATAGTGAGTACTTGCTGATCCAGGAGACGTTTCTGCAGGACTGACTCAGCGTTCATTCATGCAATGCATTAAGCACAGTTATACTTCTACTCTGATTCTAAAATGATGAGTAAAGGTCCAAAATTATTTAAATGATATAAAAGGTTTTATGATTTTTCTTCAGAAGATTTTTTGGGGGACTTGATTCCCTGCAGCACAAGAGAGATCAAGCGAGTGGCGTGTGTGTTGCCTCCTACTTATTATGACCAAAATGAGTCAGAGTAATGAGTGAAAAATGTCAGCTCGGTCTTGCCAATCAAAGAGAGATATCACTGTTAACTTTGAGCTCCCGGTGCTTTGGTTGCACAAATCTGTATGCGGTGGTGCTGATTAAAGATAAAGCCAGAGCAGATAGGCTGCCGGCAGCAGCAGTGCATCAGTGTGTGTTTCTGTGAGCGCAAACCTTTTATGTGCAGTTATTTCAGGCCTTCAAGCTTTCAATTATATCCACAACCCAGTATGAAAGCTCCTGTCACTTTTCTAGCTTGTTTCACTTTTCCTAATGAAATGATTCTGTGCCCATGTGACTGAGTGGGTGACAGAGAGACAGACACAATGAATCAGCCTGCAGGCTTATTAAGCGAGTGTTACGGACAGAGGTCTGGGCACATTATGTGTGCACGTTTCCCACCCCAAGAGGCTGTGCACATGGATCTCCTGCTGAATGTTCCTCGATGCCTTGACAGGCAGCCAACCGGCGTCTTCAAGAAAACAAACAACCCATAATTACCCCATCTAACCACAGCATCACTTCCTGCAGGTCGGCGATCCAAAAGACTCAGTCTCCGTGGCTACCCTGTTGCCAGGAGACAGTTTGGGTGGGCTGGGTTGATGTCTCAGAAATCACAGAGATGGACAGAGGTGAGAGAGGGATTGCAAAAGTAAAGACCGAGGTGCTCGATAGTCAAAATACATCTCCGGGTTGTCAACTCTCTCCTTGCTTGGTTTACCAAACTGCAGCCTTTTATACCATCATTCACCCTCTCCATCCTGCTGTTGGAGGCATTCATTTGAAATAAACACAGTCTTAAAGGTCCCCTGTTGTTGAGTGTTCTTGTAAAGAAACTGTTTACATTCAGTGGTTCTAACCAAAGCGCACACTCATAAAACATTTGTAAAGCCACTTTTGTGAATATTTTAAATCATACAATGTTTAATCCAAGTTTTTTTAACTTGCGTTCTTCCTCCTCTTTGCGTTTGTTGTTGCACTGCTACACTTCCTTGTGTGCTACAGCCACAAACCTAAAATCAGTGGGGTAGTGTGAAACCAGCACTTGTATCTAAAGCGTGCATGTTATAAACACAGGGACTCACTTGGAAAAACTTGACTGCATAGCACTTCAAGTGGTTAAAAACCCCATAGGGTACTTTTAAGTTGAGGCAAAAGTGACATCATGAGAGGAAGTAGATTTCATTGCAACAAAGCTTCTTCACAAACATTGTAAGTATTTTAATAAGGCCATATGGTGTCTTCAGTTTTCCTTTGTAGTTGCCTATGAACTAATTCATTACTTTGAAGCTACTTTTTGTAAGTTTTCTCTGCTGAACATGACTTCTTGTCATGAGCAGGTGGTGGTGGTTGTTGCTTGACTTTGGCTTTATATACGTTATAACAATAATAATTTATATATATATATAAATAATAAGTCCTCTGAGCAGCGCTACATCTTCAGGGCAAATTGGAGGCTACAGTGAGTTGCAATCCGAAAGTGGCAAGACGGACCAGGGCTAGCTGGTTAGCATGCTAACTTCAGCAGATGAAAAGGTGTGATAGAGACAAGAGTTAACATTGGCATTGCCTTCCACCATCGGAGATAACTGTTGGGGAGTGAAGGATGAAGTTTGTTACTGAACTCACAACGTTTCTTCGAGACTGCTAAGTAAACAGCTGTTAATGCTAACGCTAGCTATGTAGCAACAGAAAATTTTACAAATTAATGAAAATGATAAAGCTTTAACTGTCCCAAATAGGTGTGTTATACTGTAAAAAGGCAGAATGTTAAATATGAATGTAGTGAATGGAGTGTGCAGTGCAAGAACCAAATTAATGTCCAATTAAAGGACAGATTTTCTTGGTTTTGCTGATTTTTGCAGACTCACAAATTGACAAAATCAATGCCTCCCGGTAAAAGACCAGGTTGTTTAACTCATGTCGATGCCTCTTGAAACAGAAGGCCTATTTATAGTCCAACACAAATCTCTGACCCTATTCTGTCACTGCAGTTGTGACTTAGCAGTCAGCCGGGTGTCGTACTGCTCTTAAAGCATCACTGTCCAGGTCTCCTGAGTAGGTCACTCAGCTCAATATGCATGTGAGGGCGCTTTGTGTATGGGATTCACTGCTACTGTTGTGGGAGTTGATGTGTACATGCTGTTACTGTGCTGCCCTCTGCTGGCTGCTGCCAGTCAGGGTGACTCTGGAGAAGTGAACAAGTTTCCTGAAAACACACACACACCAGCCCTTTGCCCTACTTACTTCCCCCTCATATCTGTCACAGAGTGGGTGAGGGGTCAGAAGAGGGAACATCCTGTGCACTTTGCCTAGACCTCTACCCAAAACAACATATTCTCTTGAGAAACAAGTTTCCCAATAACTTCTCAGAATTCATATTTCGAAATAGATGCTAGTTCGAACTGAATCTTACGACACGAGCACAGGAAGAACACTAAGGACTAAAGACTACAGACTTGCATCTCACATTTATTTACAAAACTTATCTACACAAGCCTGGATAAAGGACCACCATGGCATCATCTGACCTTTGACCTCAAGCCTTGGAGAGTGCCTGAGTGTGGAATGATGAGTAAAGTGTCTTCAGTCAGTGATGGGTCTCTCTTAAGAGTAAAGTGCATGATAAAGAGGCTTACAGTTGAGTTGTTGTTGTTGTGTAATGGGTCTTTGTCACTTAATCCCTGTGTGTCATCTGAACGAAGGAACTCTCACTTCTTCGTCCCCTCGTCCTCACTTTTCTTCTCCATCCTGGCGAGGATCTGAAGGACCGCCTGGTTGAAGTCATCTGGCTGGTCGGCGAAAACGTAATGGCCTGCTCCTCTGATCACCTGACAAACACAAACACACCGTTGAACAGAGGGAGTCAGCTGTTTAGAGATAAGGGTGTTGTGGTTCATGTTCCAAAAAAGGCAACTGTTTTAATGTAACTGAATATTGTATGCAATGTGAATCTATCTCATGAACATTTATGTCTTATTCTGTGAATAAGTATGTATGTAAAATAAGTGTATTTCCTACTTACAATAACCCAAATTAAATTTTTATTTATAAGTTTTGGAGCTACTCAAATTCTTTCTTCTCAGCCACATATTGAAAACAAACTGAAGTTGCAAATAAAGAAAAGGAAAAGCAAGCGACAGTAAGGAACCTACTGTGATTTCCACGTCTGGTCTGGTTTTCTTGAAAGCATATCCAGAGTCGCTGTCAATGCTGGAGCGTGATCCGTAGATGAAGGAAATGGGAATGTCTGCTCGGACCTGCCCGATCCTCTCCAGCATAGGCCTCATGGCCCAGCCGTAGGGAATGGTCATGTTCTTAAAGGCCGTTTCTCCACTGAAACAGACGTACGGTGATGCGTGTATGCCGTGTTGAGAAATAACATATCTGTGCGTAGCGGCTTGAAAAAGCTCCTCACCTTGGAGTCTGGGCGTTCAGATGGTAGATGTAGTCAGATACAGTGTTGTCATCGAACACAGAGGAGTATTTCTGCTTGAAATCAGATCTGATGGTCTGGACCAGCATTGGACCTGAGAGAGGAGAGAAGAAGTCACAAAACAAAGGGAATTTACTTTCAGATACTAGTATGGAAACTGCAAATATACAAGACCACTGTCAAAAACACTGGCAGCCTCTTCTGACCTTTACATCTACGTTTCATATTTCATGCCACACAGATTAGAAACGCGTTACTGTGCTTTATAGTACAAACACTCCCGAGTAAGAGGAAAAGGACACCACAAACAGAGATAATCAAAAGAGAGCATGGCCAATAACATAAACAAACCTTGAGCTGAAAAAGAAGCATCTTTTTTCAGTCAAGTGAGAGACTAAACAAACACTGGACAATGACAAAGACTGGGTAGGGAGATAAGTACCCAAATCCTTTTTGTGTTAGGAAGCGCAAAGAAATATATATTTTAAGTGGAAAACAATTGAAACAAATGATCTGACAATACCACTGTCATGAGGTGATTTAGTCATCTCAATCATGGCCTCATTTTCCCACTAATTAAATCACATTGTTGCTGTTAATTAAACATTATTTTGAAGTTTAAAAATGTCAAACATCTTTAGCCAGCCATCAAAATGCAATGAGTGTAACATAGAAGGAAGAATACATCTCATGTGCTTATGTGCCAGTGTGTTTATATATGCGTGTGTGTGTGTGTGTGTGTGTGTGTGTGTGTTGACCTAGAGGCCCAGCCAGCCTGAGTCCAGCCAGAGGGTTGAAGGGGCTCATGACAGCCCCCATGGCTCTGATCCACACTGGGATGGAGTTGTGGTTGGGGTTCTCAGGACGCGCCGGAAACCCCCACGGCTCCACCAGCAGCAGATGTTTTACCCTGCACGTGCATGCACACACACACACACACACACACACACACACACACACACACACACACACTCTTTACCTAAAAAGCCAGTGAACCCAACTTATTCACATAGTCTTAAGATTATAATTAGCATGATGACCAAGTTAACACTGACAGTATATACAGTAGATAAATATACAGTAGGTTCTCTATAGAAACTAAAACTTTTGAGGCTCTACATTTAACCTAAACAATTTAAAGCAGCAGGAGGACGCTTGGCACTTTGGTAACACTGTGTTACAGTGGGAGACAATGTAAAATTTAAGTTATTTTCTAAAACTCCTGACATCAGTAAACTCCACTAGGGCTGCAACAGATTTTTTTTGCCAGTTATCTTCTGAATTAAGTGATTAATTGCTGAGTCTATGAAATATCAAAAAGTGGTCAAAAATGCCCAGGATGCCCAAGATGGCAGCAAATCATCACATTTGAGAAATGACTGAAACGATGAATCAGTTATCAAATTAGTTACCGTTTAATTTTCTTTCGATCAGCTATTTAATTAGTCATTTTTTGCACACTAGTTTTATTTCTGTACTTCAGAAGTGTTGACCCCTGGTAATAAAGGTAATTTGTTGTATATTTATAAACAAGTGAAGCTATTCTCAACCACCTACACAGGAACACGAACACACACACACAGACACACACCAAAGCACCTGTGTGGGTATTTGAGAGCGTAGGCAGCAGACAGGTATCCTCCGAGGTTATGCCCCAGCAGCACCATTTCCTCCAGTCCCACCTTCTCCCTCCACTCCTCCAGGGCTGCCAAGAACTGCTCCTCAGCCCCTTCAGGGCTGGTGCTGAACTGGGTACGGCTGCTCCTGCCGAAGCCCAGCAGGTCTAGAGCGTACACCGGCCCGTTGCTGGAGAGAGAGTCCAGGTTTTGGGCCCAAAGGGCAACTCCACCGCCAAAGCCATGCAGGAGAACCAATGGAGGCCTGGGTCGGGTAGGGGGCTGCTGGCAAGACGCGGGGGAGCATAGCTGTGACGGAGTGGAAAACGCTAACGTCCACAGATAGTCGCCGTTGGATATCCGGACGTGCTGCCTGGAGAAAGGCCGCTTCACAACTGCAGACAGAGTTATAGAGTAGATTATGGGACATGGATGGAGGAAGGACGGAGGTGAAGAAGAGAACATGGGACTCACCCTAATTCATTAGACTGATTTATGTTTGTTCAGAGACCAGGTCTGATATTTTTTACCCTTTTTGTGAAAGAAAAAAAACACAGTTTGCTCAGCATTCAGACGATGCAGTACTAAGAAAAACAGTCCAGTTCTTACAAGTGGCTCAACAGCTTTTTAAGACACACTCACCCTTGAGCATTTTTTCTTCTGCATCTTTCAGCTGAGAGGGAGAAGTGGGGCACCAAGAGGGAAGCCAACTTAATATCCAGGAGCTGTGTTTCAGACAGCAAGCATGCACCGGAGCAGGCAGACAGGTAACATATGGTACATGCAAACACAGACAAACTATACATTGAACTTTGTCCATACATTTCAGTTATCAGTGCTGCTCCTATACAATCTATAAAGGACTTGAATCTTTCTTCTACAAAAAACATGACAGCATGCAAACATTAGCCCAGATAGTCAGTTTGCTCTGTGTATTTTAATGGCAATTTAATGTTGATTCGCTTTCCAACATAAACGTTTGCTTGGTAAAGGATTACTTAAGAATTTATAGAAATCCATAGTTGTCACTGTTCAATTCGGCGTGCATCAAATGCATCAGGAGACAGTTTTACCAACACCAATCCAATATTTGGGCCCGAGAGGCAGGAGATTATATGAACGAGTTCAATAAACTTGTTCACTTGAATACATTTTTACCTTTGGGGGTCACCTCGTATATCCGAATTAACCTTTATATACAGGTAGATGATTTTGACATTTGACAGTTATCGAGTATACCATTAAAATGACACGATGATTAATGGAGATTTGGTTTGATAGATAGTCAGTGCTACTTCAATCAAACAATGATGTTGGGTAATGTCACTACAAAACGGACAGCACTCACGTTACAGCGAAAAAAAATAACACATAAACTTGCACAGAGTTAGAATAAAAGCGTGTTTTCGGGAGGAAGACTCACCTCTGCTCCTTGACAGGTTGAATCTCCGCCGCCATCCTTCGCATGGTGTATTGTGATTGTCTCGCGACCGTGTGAGAAAAAGTCGTCAGAATTTGTTATGATGCATTCAGGTACATCCCGTAAATAATTAAATTTAAACTTTCGAGTTAAAAATAACAACTAATAACAAAACACACTTTTAAAAAGCATGTGTGTACAGCATCTGATTAACCTTAAATGTAAAGTGGGGAATAGGAGTATTATCTAAAAGCTGAATTCTCCTGACAGTTCAGCACTTGGCGCTTTTTCCTGTGGAATAGCCGACGGTTTTATATCCAACTGCACCTGAAGGCAGCAGCATGGTCTGAACCCCAACGGCTCAGGTGGGCTGTGTTCGTCGTCTCGACTGTTTCCTGTTTATTTTTGTTCTAGTTGGTGGGAGAAATTCGCCTCTTAACCAGTTCATGCCGAGTTTAACTAAACAATAAAGACGTTGTGCTTCACTGGGATTCTGTAAGCAGAGAGATGAATCCAGGCTCTGCCTAAACCACAATGCGCCAAACTTACACAGCTGACCTCCAGCGGCTGCATACAACTGAGGTAACACACAAACACAGTGACCCCACAAGACTTTAAATTAAAATTTTAATGGTCAAACATTTAAAGAAATACGGGTAAAATACGAGCGGGGTTTTGTTGGGCTAGCATGGTAAATAGCATACCATGTGATTCCAATTAAGGTTTCAGTTATTATGTCACTCAATCAGTCAGAGGCTCAAAACTGGTCAGCTAACAGTTAATTCATTTATTTCTTTTTTTATTTTATTTTGCGTGTATTGTCCAAATAATTTCTCCTATTTATCGTATTTAAGAAGTCCTGAGTGATTGTTTCTTCAATTTTCAATGTTTAATACTTTGGCATAGATCTACTTGAACATTTTTACCGAAGTAAATGACTTTATTTACACACGAGCTAAATGTAATTTCTAATTCCCTAATATCACATCTGGATTAGTTATATGTTGTGTTGTGATATACTGTATCTTACTTTTTCCAATATTCATCTTCAAACAAACATCAACAAATAAACAATAAAAACACGCCCACAATAGGTAGGGGATATTTTGATAATAATTTTAGACTATTTAAAATGAGGAAATCGTTTTATATTTGTTTATATTTATGGTCAGGAAAGTAAAAGAAGGGGCATTAGTTTTGGGGGGTTAATTAGAATTACATACATCAACAGAAACGTTCTCAACGCTGCCTGGAAAGAGCTGTTTGGTGCTTTTGAAAAATACTGTGTACTGTCTGTACTGACTGTATTTCTTGTGGAATGACAAACCAAGGGAGATGACTTTGGCTTCACTCACACTGATATCTAGGCTAATAATAGTCAGAAACACAATTGCTGGCTTAGAGATTAAACCTTTGCTTATCTGCATAAATTTCTTCCTACAATTTTAGATAAGGGCAGAGATTAAAGGAAAAGTTAATCTAATTCATTATCCTGAAGGATTTGGGTGTACGGTGCTATAGGAATAACACTTTTGCTATCTTACTTTTTTCCTTTTTTTTTTTTTTTTTACTTTTACTGTTACTGTGAATCTCATTAAATCTTAAAAGCGGGTTTATCTTAGATTTATAGAGGTGTCGCCCTTGAAAAGCTCAGGAGCATCCTTCAAGAAATGATTGTGTAGCGGGTGTACGCTGACTAGAGATAGATCTATTTGTGTTTCTTGGAGACCTCAGGAACTGGGAGCCACCTAATTCAGGAGGATAGTTTGGGATTTAAATCTGTCTACAAGCAACACAGGATATACACAGTATTTACATTATGTAAGACAGGAAAAACGTGATCAAGCTGTATTCCTGTTTTTATTCCTCCAGCATGGTGGCACATTCTTGTATATAATCACTTTTCAAACACTGTGATGAACTGCAAAACCAACCTTTAAATAATTGATAATTCTCTCTCTCACAGGCCAAGGAAAATTTGAGGAGACTCCTGACAATCCTGGTCCACAAGGTGGCATAGTTGTGTTCTGTCAGTATACGCACACTCTTCATACTCACACACACTCTGGCTACTTTGTCCTTCATTCCTCAAACACAATTTTCCTCTCATACCACCCACTTCTGGTGGCTCTCGGACTATGGGTTGACTGAGTGGTTCCTGAGTGCTTCATTTCCTTCGCTCTCACAGATGCACACACTCATCCTCCATGTGTGTTACTCTGCTGAGTACTCAAAATTTCATAAGCCAGACAATGAGGCTGTAGCCAAGCCCAAAGAGGTGCAGGGGTAGTATTAAACTGTAGCTGTCTGGAGACCAGTAACTGGGTGAAGCTTTTAGCGAGGAGACAGCATAAAACTGCAGCAGGGAGTCGGCCTGCTCAGTGTGCCTGACAACTAAATGCGAGTCATGCTAGCTACAGCTTATACAGTATGTGCTCTTCCTCGTGTTTTTACCTGGGGCTCAAAATCATTAACCGCTGGTCTGGATGTAAACTGACGTAAACAAAGGGTCTGTTCAGTCTCCTCAGTCCTGCAGGCAACGCCTTTACAATTTGTCCAACTGATTGTGGAGGTGTTTACTATAGTTTCAACTCGGGTAGCATGCATCCTTTAGAGGTCCTGCATGCAAAACCATACGATAGAAACTGTAGAAACATGCAATAGGTCCTATGACAAATGAACACAATGGGCACAGAATTAGCCTGTTATCCACTGATTATGACACACATCTTAAAGTCATGTTTTAGTCCATATCTTGTCAACCTGATGGCATTTTGACTATCACTGAATGTGCAAATATTTGGTTTTATCTCAGATTTTCCCCAAGTCATTGAAATGAACAAGGCTTAGTTGATCAAAGGGAACAGAACGCATTTGGATTTCAGGTGATTACAGGGAGACGACGAGTCCTAATTCACTACTACAGACTAATTCTGAGCGGTTTTTCAGTATGTCATGTGTTTACACTGGTACAGTGACAAAATTACATGTCCTCAGCCAGTATGTGTACTAAAATTGCGAAAAACTATGAAAATTAGAAGCTAACAACTGCAAAAAAATAAATAAATAAATTGGGAATAGTGTTGAGACAACTCCAAAGACGCAGATTGATTGACGTCCATCTACACATGCATCTCACAATTTCCTGTTAGCACAAAATGGTGAAGTCCGTAGGCCTTGTTCACAGCACACATTTTGACGTGTTGCAGAGCAGTGAATTAAGCCATCTTTCATTTTATTATTTACACCTGTGCTTTTCTTTCTGTGCTGTGACACGTCAAAATGTTTTCCATGAAGACGGCCCACTGATGCTTTATATGCTAACTAAAATGCCTTATCCTATGAGAGTTAGTAGCATGAACTAAACACATTTAGTATGTAGTAATTGTAACGCTTCTTATCCTATCGACGTCAACCCACTCTTATAGTGAGATGATTGTTTCCTCCTAAGGCTCTGTGTATGTGTGTGTGTGTGTGTGCGTGCGTGCATGTGTGCGTGTGCGCATGCGTGCGCGGTTGTACTTGTTACAGTTGGGGCAGTTTAAACCTTCATCTTTCTTATTAGTAGCCTACATGAAATTTGTTGACCTCATGTAATTCCCAGCGTAGCTACACACAGCTTCAACCTGAACAGGAAGTCTAATTAGTCAAAAGAACTGAAAACTCCTGTGACGGTGTGCAGGGCACTAATTAATCATAATAAAATACAGATAGTAATTTATGGAACTTAAATCATAGTGCACTAGCTCAGGATAACATGGATGATGTCAGACATGTGTTGCCACGTGAGATTTGTGGTTGTAATTTATCTTAATTAGTCGTATATCATATCAGAATTGAATTAAGTAAATTATATTTATTTATTAAAACCGTCTTTATCTGTGTTCATGGATTATTTTTCGAGTCAGTGAATGAATAAAACTACAAAAAAGAGAGAGAGGGACTGCGATTGAACATGACACTTATATTTTTTATCACTGTGTGTGTGAGTGACACAGGAGTCTGCATTATGTCTATTATCTGTCCATAGTGCACTGTTCTGGGGTCAGCTGTTATGAGGTTTGATGAGCATAAGTTGAATACAAACCGTGAGTAGATCAGTCAGCTAGCTGTAAGCACAGGCCACGCTCTGTCATGAGTTTCTGGGGCATAGCCCAGTGCAGTATGGGTAATAAGAGTGACCAGGTTGTTAGCGGAAGATAGAAAGGGGATGGAGGAGAGGCGGAGGGTCTGTCTGGTTGCTAGGATACATGGCCGGCGCCAACAGCGGATATGATTTATAATGGCCAGCCTCACTGTCTCGCTTTCTCTGCTAGTTTCCTCCTTCCTCTCCTCCCTCTCACTTTTCCACTGACTCTCTCCATCCTCTACCCTCATTTCTATCCTCAGCATCTCTACGGGTCTATTAACTGGCCCTGTCTGACTGATCTCAGTACTTACTGCTGGCATTAGTAAGGCTATTATTTATATGGGTGTTCCTGATATTCTCTCCTGCGTTCATCATGCGCTTGCTGAGATAAAGTCCGTGCAACTTCAGTTTATTTGGCAATAACGACAAAACTCATTTTGTGTCCGTCTCTTTCTGATCTCGTGGGTCTTACGTACAGAATGCAATTATATACTGTAGGTGTGCCAACTTCTGTGTCTTTGAGTGTGCATGTTCACATGATGGAGCCTGAGCTGTTCCCACATGAATGGATGATATTGATTTGCAGAGACTTGATCCACCCTGGGTTGTGAAAATCCTCAGGGACAAATACAGTGTGAGGAGGAGGGGGCACAGGAGGAGGAGATGGAGGGTCATATGTAAGATCTACAAAGTAGAGACTGTAGTGTTTGATTATGGGATTTAAAGACTGATACCAGCTCTTAAAATAAATTGTTGGAGCCAAAAGTACAGCAAGTAAAAGCAGTGAATTTCTGAGACTTTTCTGTTTGTGTTTGGGTAGAGATTTATCTCAGAACAGTATTCAGATCGTCACCAAACTTTCCACTAAAGGACAGACTGGTTAAATTAGTTTTTTGGGTGGGGGCTCCTTTAAGCGTAGTGAGGCAGGTTGCACTGCGGATTTTTAAAAAAGGACAGACATCACTGTTGATTTTGAGGCTGATGGAAAAAAATTTCAGCTGCAACATTTTGTCCCTGTTACTCTGGATAATCCAAGAATGCTTACTGTGAAGAAATAGTCCCATAGAAAAATTGTTTACAGTGAGGTCCGTGGATAATCCTCAGTAATTCTGGAAAGAAGTGGTGCTGTTGAATTTTTGTAAATTTTTTTGTAATTTTTCAAAGCTCAGAGCACCACAAAAGAAATTCCATTCATTTCCATTGTGGAGGATGGAGGCATAAATCTCAAAGACAGAAATATTTTTCTTGGCTTGAAACCACTAGAAGAGAAAGAACACCTATGGCAGACTTTGGAGTGTTAGATGTGTTAGACGGCGCTCTCCACCACCATTATCAAAACAGCAAATGAGGGGAATATCTTTGGGAAGAATGGTGTTCATCCCTCCATTAGAGTGCAGAGACTCAATGCCAAAGCACATTGAAGCTGTTCTGGCAGCATGTGGTGACCAATCACCCGTCTGTACATTCCCCATTGTAATTGTGTTTATATTTGTTCATTTGTTTTGTTATGTAGAGCGACGGTTGGCTGTCCACGTCATTACATAACTTGGTTTACATGCAGGCAGCATCTATTTCAGCATGTCTCATGACTGAGTATAAAACATCTGCTGTGCAATGGCTATATTTGTTTTCTTGCGTTCATTGTTAAAGAGAGGCACGCTGTAGAGAGCAGCTAGCAGAATACAGTGGGGGGTGTCTTTGATAGATTTCTGTTACAAAAAGACTTTCGTAAAGGATACGTTCACAGTTTTAAAAAAAATCAAAATCACGGGTGGCACTCTGGTCGCCTTACAGCAAGAATGCAAGAGGTTTGGGTTTGGCCTTTTTTGTGTTTGTTCATGTGCTCCTCTCCATGTGCCTCCGTGTGCATGTCTCCGGAAACTCCAGCTTCCTCCCACAATGCAAAGACATACAGGTCAGGTTGTGTGGCCACTCTGAATTGCCTGTAGGTGTGATAGCCGTGTGATAGACCTGTCCGGGGTGGACCCCACCCTAGCCGAAAGTCAGCTGGGATTGGCTCCAGCCGCCCAAATCACCAATCAACAATAGAAAACATATGCAGCCCACGTTGACCAGTCACATTGGCTCACGTGCATGGTTAGCACAGGTGGCTACGTGCTATTGCCCAAACTCTTAACACACAACTGTAAATCCAGCTTTAGGGCCAACGTAACAAGAGCATTTCAGACGTTTTATGTTGTTCTGCAAAGCTAAAATGTCTCCTCTATCAGACTTCTTAACTTCTCCGCACTTATTAAATTATATTATTTGATGAAGGAAGAAATCTGTTTGTCTCTTAGTTCTGCGCTTGTAAGTGATCCAGGAAGACATTCAAACTAGAGTGTCCATATTTCTCTTTCCCTCTGTCTGTCCAGTGTCTTCCAGTAAATGGAGGATAATTTTAGAGCGATAAAGAGCCCAGAGGATATCGAGGGGAGGGAACGCGCGCACAGATATACACACACGCACACACACACACACACACACACACACACACACACACACACACACACACACACACACACACAGGAATGCGTACACACTTTGACTAATAGGCCTAATGCTTCCTGAAGAGGGCCCAGTACTACATTAGCTACGGATGTGGGATTGATTTAGAAACTGAAAGCCTTCTAGTGTGTGTGTGTGTGCGTGTGTGTGTGAATATGTTGTGCACTTACTGGTGTGTGTTTTTCCCCTTTTCACTCCTCTAGCATTATCTGTTTACTCACAAATGATGCGCATATACACACACACGCGGAAAAGACATACACATGAACAGTTTTAAAGATTGATAAAAAATACAGACACATACACATCCCAGACTGTTATTCTTGTCAGAGTGGTGAAGCTTTTGAATGAACATTGAGACCATCTTGAAAACTCTCTTACTAATTCTACAGTTAGCTGTAGGGCTAATTAAGGCAGTTTGACCCATCACACCAATTAAACAGTAGTGAAACTCTGGAAAACATGAGTCTTTCTAATGCCACATTAATTCCTGACATCAGTATATTACAAAAAAATTAAATTAAAGTGGGCTAATGAAATAAAATCTGTTTTGATGTGACTGTGGTCCATCGTTGTTGACATGGACAACCCTGAAAGACCACGAGTAATGTTTAACACGTGAAACGGCTTCTGACCACAGCTATAAAGTGCCCAGGGGACGGCAGATCACCATTTTGCTTCGCTGAATCTTTGGCTACCGTGGTGGAGCACTATGTTGCAACACAGGAGCCACGGTTGCTGGAATTATAGAGCATAATTTCAACCTTGGTTATTGCTACACTGGCTTTATGGCAACTGTCATAGCTAAATATTATGGTACTTGAATAGCAACATCAGCCACCGACAAAAGCTGTATTGTAGATGCCCTAATGTGATAAAAAAGGTTTGTATGATGTGTTGTGTCAATGGGTTTATCCGTCTCAAATGGCCACACTTGACAATGGGGTGACCGGCCAGCTGTCGTAGACTGAGCAGAACCGACAATTGTACAAATATGGGGGGATAACATTTTCATTTTTAGGCAGTCGCCTCCAAAAGACTGGAGTTGAAAATTGGAAAGGTCAGAGAGGTTTGAGGGGAAGGGTTTGGCTGTTCCAACACTGAAAACCTGAGTAAATATAGAGCTGATATTAATGTTTAGACGACATCCAGAGTCGCTTATTGTTGCTACCGCGTGTGAGTTTCAAAACTTTCCTCATTGAGGAAGACAAAATTTTAATACGATACGTAGATGTTAAAGTTACTGGTCACTGTAATCATCCCTCCTGTCCACACTGGCCGAGAAGCGATACCTCTGTATGTGTAGGAAAAAGTGTCGTATGACTGTGTGTGTACACGGGTGGATGTAGCCTCCATTGTAAAGTGCTTTGAGTTGGGATGATCAATGAGACTACAAAAGTGCTACATAAGTGCAGTCCATTTACCAAAGTCTAGCCGAAGCTTCAGCAGTCTGAATTAGTCAAATCAAGTTACTGTGTTGTTAGAACAAAATTCCCTTTTTGTGTTTCCTTGCTGAGCTTGTCAGATGCCAAGACCTACGCTTGAACATATCCTCTCGATTAGTCTGACTACTGAAGCATCATATTAGCTTCTGTGGAGCTGTTACTGTTCATGTTGTCCCCACATGATGATCTCACTATCAAGGTATCACATCTCAGCTACGTGGATGGACAAGAGGAATGATTATAGCGACCAGCAAGTCCTTCAGTGAACTGTACATATAGCATCTGAGTATTACATTAAGATAGACTTTAAAAAATACGTATATATTTTACAAAATTTTGTCCTGGGTGATGTTAGACTCAGTCACCTCCTGCACATTGCTGTCAAATACTTGCTGGGAAATATTGGCAAACTGAGATATAAGCATCGCGTGAAGCCATGTGGAGCTTAACGGAGAAACAAAAGAGGCCATGGTGCGCGGGGGAGATTATTGGTCGAGAACCAGGTGACTGGCAGAGGATGCTGGTAGAAAGAATGAGAACGAGGGCAGAGGAGGAATGGGTTAAAGCGTGTTGAGAGCAGAGGAGAGGGTGAGGTGGCCTGGGGGGAGGAGAAGAGAAAGAGCAGAGAAACAGAAAAGCAGACGTGGAGGAGGTGGGGAATTGATGAGGCAGAAAGCTGGGTTATTCCTGCTGTGAATCTATGTGTCTTTGCTATGTGTGTGTGTGTGTGTGTAAATGTGCACAGAGTGTGTGTAAGTGTGAGTATGAATGGCGGGCTTTGGCAGTAAATGAAACTGTTTATCAGATCAATATGGCCATCATCTCCTAGATGACTGTGGCCTCTCCTGAAGAGCAATCATAAATCACAACCAAATATGGAGGACACCAATCTATACCAGCAGTGTGTGTCGCTTTGTGTGTGTGTGTGTATGTATGTGTGTGTGGCGTGCTGTGGCATGCTGTGCACGAGCATACACACACCTCTGCGCTTGTGTGTTTATGGTAACCACTTTGCATCTGCGTATGTATATTTGTGTGTGTCTGTGCGAAATAGTCGTGACGCTCTGGAGCTGGAGAGATTTGAGATGAAGCAGTCAGAAAAACTGAGACGCAAGAAAGACGGACCACACCTTAGTCCACTGCCATTCACACAGTTTGAGCTTCGCAATGCACAGAATAAAGATGTCGGACACTACACAGACACGATCAGCCATGTTGCACGTGTGATCTATCCTCCATCCTTCTCCATAGGGTTAACAACAGTGCTCTTGTTCTGTGTCTGACGGCCCCCAGTGCTCTCACTCTGAATAATGTAGCCTCCCGATATCAGTGACAAGAGTCTTGAAACCAAAATAGCATCTTGAGCTCCGATAAATATAGAAGGTAATTAAATCGGCAGCAGGAGAGAGACAGAGAAAAGCCAGGAAAAAGGGAAGGTCTGTTTTATGCGTGAGCATTAAACTCCCCACTGCAGCGAACTACAGGGGATCGATTGGACGGGAACGAAACTGGTGTTTGTTGTGTGTTCGTTTTTACTTTACTCACCCCTGTATTGATATTTGTCAGGAGTCAGTAGTATGTTTTGAATGGTTTTGTGTGAATTAGCTCAATTTCTAGGGTTGATCTGCGTGCGTTTCAGGGCCTGCCGCGAGCACAGTGAGTCAGCAGTATTTCACCGGGTAGTTCTCAGGAGACTCGGCCGTGTGTGAGCGCTCGCTGCCATCTGCCTCTTGCCACTCTCTCGCCCTTTCTGCTGCCTTTCTATGTGTTGTGCTCCTTACACACCTTGTCTTATTCTACCTGCCCCCCTTTTTTTTTTCTGTCAAATGTTTTCAGTTTATAGTGAAACTGACAAATCAGGGGTCTGATCCTGCGTGTGACACCGCTGCAGAGGAGCAGGGTGAAAGGTTGTGGGGGGTTGGATCAGCTTGTCAGAGCAACCAGGCCCCCATCTTGACATGATCTCCTCTGGGAAAGTGTGTGCGTGTGTATGCGTGCGTGCGTGCGTGTGTGTGCGTGTGTGTGTGTGTCCGTTAAGTGTGACATGTTGTGACAGAAACTGACTGACAAGCCCCTTTGCAGCCCAACACCAGCCGCTGCGGAGAGACTAATGATGACAGCTCTCAGGCCGTACACACTGCTCTCTTTTTCTCTCCCTCTATCACACACACACACACACACACATACGCACACACATATGCACACACACACTCACTCACCATGTCTTCCCATCTCTTGCTCTCTTTGTCTTGTGTCTCTCCCTCGACTACCTCTTCCTCTATCACACGCCCACACAGACAATGGCATCCTGTATATCGTCTCCCTGACACAAAGGCGCAAACACACACATTTACATGAACGCTGAGGCAAACACACACACACACACACACAGACACACACACACACTCACACACCCACACGCACTCCTATTCATGCATACAGTCATACTAGTCTGCATGACAAATATTTCACAAATACACACATAATGTACACACATTTATTCTCTTGCATTGTCTGTCTTTCTCTCACACACACACACATACACACACTCTTTTTCTCACACTCACACACTCATACACACACACACACACACACACACACACACACACACAAACGCTGCACTACTCTCTCTGTCTTGGAATTTTACATTTTGATGAAGGAGGAAGCGCGTCGTCCAATCAGAGCAGCAGGAGCAGGGAGAGACCATCTCAGCGCAGACAGCAGGGTGGTTCAGAGCCAGTTCGATGGAGCGTCATCAGGGTCGTCCCTACCATCTCTGCCCACGGCGTCCCCTAGTCTCCGCGCGGCCGTTGGTACGGTCCGCCAGGCTCGATAAGAACCCCTCCTCTCTTTCTCCCCCTCTTCTGTCAGTGCTAGGGTGTAGCTACTGATCCTATACTACAGCAGAGAGAGTGAGAGTGAAGAGGGAGGAGGGACATCAGGTGTCACAGCTCTGCAACCCCAGTCGAGGCTGCATTACCACGACAACCAGCTCCAGGGGTGCTGTCAGGTGAGTCTGAGGACACGCAGACACACTCTCATACGCATACACTTTGACACACATGCTGTACGTGCACACAATGAAGTGATTCCACATTGCTTTCACACAGGGATGTATTGAATATATTTACATACACAGGTGTGCAGCGGCTGATGTGCTTCAGGATGTCGGTGTTGTCACTTTTGCATCCTGTGTTCCAGCACTTGTACTAATAGTCTCGCAGTGTAGTGTGTGAGCGTGTGCGTAGTCGCTGTCAGAGAGTGAGTGTGTGTACGTTTGTAGCCATGCCAGTATGTACAGTATATGTGTGTGTGTGTGTGTGTGTACGTACGCCGTCCCTCCCAGTGTGGTGCTGGTGGGAGACAAAGGGTCCCCTCTGTCTGGCGCCCCGCTCACACTGCCGCTGATGGGTGGGAAAGTTCTCTCTGACAGCAATCATGTCTGATCGGAAAAATAAAAAAAAGTCAAATGTGTGTGTGCCCCCCTCCCCCCCCTCCCCACACACACACACACACACACACACACACACACACACTCCTCCACCACCCACCTTTCCACCCACCCATCGCTGTCGAACACTCCTGACTCACGGTGATAGGAGGACACGGTCACAGCAGATGATCACCCGGTGGGTGGGGGTTGGGGTG
>NW_019525432.1:1749554-1772185 GCF_002814215.2 Seriola lalandi dorsalis
TAAACCTATGAATATAATAACTTTATTTTATGAGTTTTGAAAAATGTAAAACTGAGTTAAGTTAACTGAACTACAGAAAACAAGCAGCAGCTACTGAGGCCATTTTATGGAATTCATCAGTGTGCATACAGAGATTACAGATTTACAGAGGCATAAACGCGCACACACACACACGCTCCCACACACACACACACACACACACACACACACACACACACACAATACACAGAGAAATGAAAACTGCAGCTTGTGTAGCAACAACACATTTAACCACAGGTATCAGCAAGAGAAACTTTGAGTCGTGCGTTTTCATTACGATTGATGATTACAATGCAGGTTCATTACCCCAACATGGCGGGTGATGTTAAGGAGAGGTCCTGGTCCATAGTGATACCAACACACTTCTATCTCAAACGGGCAGAGCCACATCTGTTATTAAAAGATGCCATTTCATTTCATCTTATAGCACATTACAGGAGGTAGGTGCAGGTAAACACATCAGGGTCACTGGCCATTCAGTGACATAATTAACCATCATTTATTGGAGAATCCCTGAATAAGATTGATTTCAAAATCATAAATGGACTTAAGACTTTAATGAAAAATATATTGCTCCATATTGATTTTGGAGACTGAGTAAATATGGACATTAATCACAGTGCAACTTGCAAGTTATCTTGTTTAATTCAATTACATGTATGTTCACGTATACATATATGCATATTAGATTAGATTAACTTTATTTATCCCACAACTGGGAAATTCATTTACCACAGCAGAAAATAAACATCTATAGAATAAAACATCTATGGAAATATACAACAAAAATATACCAAATATACACTAATAAATACAACATACACAATACACACGATATGTACATGAAAAAGTGCAAGTTTGCACATGGTCAGGAAGAGCAGGAGTTGTGGAGTCTGATTTACATTTGCTTTTAATTTATGTCATTTATATGCTTTCATGTATTTGTTGTAACCATTTTTCCCCTAGGGTCCCTGAGAATGAGGATCCAAACACACAAATGAATAAACAAATAAAAAAATATTTTCTAGATGAGGTTAGATGTGTATAAGAGACAGTGACACTACTGTAATGTGTAATAGACATACCATAGAGAATGAAGTTAAAATATGTGTGCGAGGAGGGGTCATCTGCCATGCACATGACTGCCGCTCTGCGTGTGTGTGACACTGTATGAGTGAGTGTGTGTGTGTGTGTGTGTGTGTGTGTGTGTGTGTGTGTGTGTGTGCGCGCGCGTGCATGTGAGTGGGAAAGAGAAAGAATGAGAGCAGGAGCATAATGTGTCGAACTGCCGGCCATTACTGATCAATAAACCCAGACAAAGGGCGGCAGATCATATGTGCAGTCTCGTGTCATATTTTGAGTGAGTGTGTACGTGGGTGGGTGGGTGGGGGGAGCAAGGGGGAGGGGTCGTATGTTGAATGGTATACGCAGGGCGCCTCCGTAAGCATGTGCGTACAGTATGTCTGATCATCATGTCTGAGCTTGCCCTGTAAGGTGGCATTTGTCTCCAGGAGATCACATGTGCGCATTGCGCCGCTGCGTTCTCGGTCCGCTCTCCCTGTCAGTCCCTGACGCCCTTATTCAACTTGTCCCATCTGACAGCTGGTCGTCATCCCACCCCGACTCTCCACCGTCATGCAGCACCAGCCGAGCTCTGCTCAGCCTCCGTCTCACAAGGCTGTAGAAGGGTTCAGCCCCGTCCATATGACATTACATTATCAATCCCTTCTTTGTGTCAACTGCTGTAGTAGATGTGCTCTTATCCTTATGTGGCCTTTGTTAAATCCTGCCCATGTGATTGCAGATCTTTGTAGAGGGGGTGCAGCCTAGTGTAGTTTGTAGTACTGTACATTTAGGACAAGTCAAAGCTTTTTATGGTTTAACAAATGCTGTATCTGCTAGGTAAAACCTTCAATGGCATATATTAAGACGATATTCTGCATTCATAGAGTCCCATTCCTTTTGGACAAAAATATCTCTTATTGAACAGGTGACGATTCCATCTTTTTCTGATGGTTTTTTATTGGTTAGTACCGTGTGGGCGAGACAGGAAAGTTAGATCAGAGAGGGTCGACATGGGTGGAGAGCTGGGCTCGAACTCCGGACATGAAAGTGCACAGGTCATGCACTCGCCTACAGTGACACAGAGATATTCGGACAAGGCAGTTAATCCCATGTTTTAAAAACAGGAATGTTTCGCATGATGTAAGCATATAGTGCGTGACAGGTGTGGGCTGCTCATTATCCTCTATGTTGTGATTATTGTATACATCACGAGCGCGGAGTAATCTATATTCTTTAGCCCATGGCTTCTCTGAAACCGAATTTACAGTGACCAAACTGCATAGTCCGTGTGTAAAAATGGTGGCGACGAGAACAAGCTGTACGTTTCTCTTTCAGTGCCCTTCTCTCCTCTCCTCTCTCTCCCTCTCTTTCTCTCTTTCTCTCTTTCTCTGTCTCTCTCCTCTTCCATTTAATTCCATTTCTCACCCTTCCCATTTCCTTTCCCCTTCCACATGCACACACTCATCCCCTCCTCCATATGTGAGCACTGACAAGCTGTAGGGCGTGCCCCCCGCCTCGCCACATACGTTATAACAAGCCATGCAGCGGACATACATACATACATACATGCCATGTGCAGTTCACACATGGCTGCACAATAACTGACATGGCTGGCCGTCATATACGTCCTGATTTAGACTGTGAGGCCTCTGCGCTGAGAAAAGGCATCGAAGACACACAATTAAAGACTCTTGTTTTATCATTTGGATACTGTGAGGTGAGTGTAATGGCACGGTCACTGAAATGGTACTTAGTTGCGTATATGATGTCTGTAATGCTGAGAAATGATGGCGTAAGCAACAATTACCCTAATTGAACATTCCAGAGCAGCCCTGCAAAATGGCTGCCGAGCCAGCACGCTGTCTGTGATGGCCGACGAGAGTGTGTAGGTCTGAGGTGTGTGCGTGTATAGCTGCGCATGTCTATGTGCGTGTGTGTGTGTGTGTGTGTGTGTGTGTATATATACGCTTGTTTGTATACGTGTGTGAGTTCTGCCTGTGTGTTTGTGCTAAGTCCATGTGAGAGTAATCCTGTTTTTGCTTTTTACTGACTGCTTTGTGTCAGGGGAAGTCTCCGCTCACCGGAGATCTCTGCTAATCCATAATTACCAGCCTCAGTATACCTAGAATGTAGGAGCCATTATGTCAAGCCACCTTACTGTAACAGTTGATGATTGTGGCTCCTGGAGTTTTCAAAAAAAAAAAAAAAAGTTTACATTTAGCTTTGAAAATAAAACTCGCTTTTCCGTTTTAGATAGCGACGGAGTCGTTTCAGCTTCACATTCGCTATCTTCAGAACATCAGCGTTTTCACAGACCAGCATTAAGGTGCTGAATGTGTTCTGCCAAAGAGCTGACCTTGTTGTTTCTTTACAGCTCTCTGCCTCGCCAGCCCAGCATCCAGTCAGCCGCCCAGCCAGCTATCCAGCTATCCACCCATCCCTGCGCCCAGCCAGCCAACCAGCCAGCTAGCCGGGCCGGCCCTGCCCTGCCCAGAACTGGCAACCTGCAGGAGTCATCAGGGTTAGTGTTCCTTTGGCACGCCTCTGTGCCAACATCATCTGCAAGCAACTTGTAAATTTATAGATCTGCACTTAAACCAATGGCCAGACAATCAAATAATATACTTACATAAGAGAAAAAGGGGTGGTGATGGTGGTGGTGTTGGTGGTGGTGGGGGCATCCAGGCACCTATAAAACACTGCAACTCCTCCAGATTTATCACAGTCAATAGTCAAGACACATGCAGCAGTTTTTACTGTGGCACAAAAACCAATGTTTCATTGTAATGTCAGAGCAGATATTGAGTGATGGTAATTTTGTGTGTATGATTTATGTTCATATCTCCGTGTGCTCTGACACAAAGAGAGCAATGACTCCTCTATGGTCGCAAGTTCGTTTCTTTCCCACATCAATGCTCTTTTGACACAATTCTGATATAATACATCTGAGAAAAAGCAGCTTGCAGAGGTGGGTACCTTCTTAAACACACACACACACACACACACTTTTGTACCAAGATAAGCAGCATTCTCTCATTTACATACGCACTTTTTCTTCTGCTCTTATTAGGCTACACACACACACACACACAGGCACAGATTATAAGCATCACTGGATTAAGTTAAAGCTGTGCCGTTTTGCTAATAATTCAAATACTGCAAGTGCTAGCATTTTCCGCAGTTCATCAGGCAGACGCTGTAAAAAGACAAAGCTGAACTAAATGACTACCAGCGCTCAGGCCTTATCGCAACTGTGTGGGTGTGCGGCTTGTGTGCTCATGTGTGAGAGAGAAAGTGTGTGTGTTTGAGAATGTGCGTGCACGTTAGTCTCGAATGTGACACATTAAAATCTCTGCTCCTTCTTCTAATGCATTTGTCAAGCAAGTGTGGTCACACCGTTCAGTCGAATGGTGGAAAGATGACGATGAGGGAAAACGCCATATGTTCTCATGCATCGGACCCCGTCATAGGGTGTGTCTGTGTTAAATAGATTGTGTGTGTGAGTGTGTGAGAGAGATAGATAGATAGATAGATAGATAGAGAGAGAGAGAGAGAGAGAGAGAGGGCATGTATGTGAATGTGACATACCTCTGCTATTTACTATTGATCTAGTGTATAATGAGTGTCTCTCTTTCTCTCGCGTTCTCTGTCAACTTCCAATACGGATATAATGGAGCCATTAGCTTAACGCCTATAAACAGTACAGTAGACCGGGGGCTGAAGGCTGATTTTCTTTTTTCTTTAAAAATAAAAAACAATTCTGGACCAAGCAATGACAGTGCAATTTAAAAATTTAAGGAAGTACAGAATATGATCTTATTACCTGGCTTTCTATTTGAATTATGTGTTATTTTATACTGGCAGTTGAACAGGATAATCGTATTGGATCCCATTTAAAAGAGCTTCGGGTTTTCACCACCACGCTAATGACAATTCAAAAATACGATCTTAAAAGAGATGAAGTTAGAAAGGTCAGGGCAAAGACATAATCTTGTTTTTTTTAACCTATTTAATTGGAGAGTTATTGATGTCCACCTTTGAGTAAAGGGAACATGAGGCCAGCAGTCTGTGTGTGTGTGTGTGTGTGTGTGTGTGTGTGTGTGTGTGTGTGTGTGTGTGTGTGTGTGCGTGTGTGCGTGCGTGTGTGCATGCGTAGCTTTGTGTGGTAAAGGGCCTTTTAGACCCGAGTAAAGAGGAAATGGATGCTTGGCAAATGCTCAGCCAGCATCCTTATCGCTGCTGCTCTCAGAGCTGACCACCACAGCTCCTTAATAATGGACACAAAACACAGAGTCATGTCTGTTTATACACCCACTAACACCTCACAGCCTTCCACTGTGCTCATGCAGATGATGTTAAATCTGAAAATTATGCATCATCATTCAGGAGACTGTTCATTTTTGTTCACGCAGTCATTTATCATCTGATTTAAAGATAAAGAGAGAAAAGGCAGCACTTGTAAAAAGAGAAAAAGTGTGTAGAAAATTAAAGAAATTAGTATTTTAAATTCAGTTAAGATGATACTGAATTAAAGACGATAGCGTTTGACACAAGTGCAGGTCTGCTGGTTAATAGTGTGGGTATAAAACACGGAGATGGGGAGGGAGGTTCTCCACAGCAAAGCTTTTTGCCTCCCTGGCTTCCATCCCAAGTGCAGACAACAGACGTTGTCATTTTCCAACTCAATTTACAGATGCATTAGGAGATGCTGAGGCGCGCCCAACTCTCTCAAATGCAATCAGCCTGCCTGTGTGTTTTAAGAGGAAACTGAGGGTGCCATCTTCATCGACTTCTTTTTGACATCTACTCTTCTTTAGACCCATTTTTCCACGGAAATAATTTGAAAACATAAACAGCTGCATGTGGGTTTTTTTCATGACCTGCCCCTTTACTGATTTGTCTCCCTTTCAGGCGACATGAGAGAGAGGCAGAGAGGATGTTTGTGAGGACTGTTGAAACTCGTCTCATAAAGATTAAGATTCAGATTCAACTAAGGTAAGTTAAGAAATACGTCTGGCTACACAATGTGTTGACCTCAATTTTTACCCATTTTATATCCATCTGCGTCCACTTTTTGCTGTATTGCAAAACAGGAATAATTCATTCACTATTATTGCTGCAAAAGACAATGAAAATGTGTTTGCACTTAAATGAAATGCAGACCGTCGTAAAGTCTGTGTGCGATTTCTATGAATGTTTTGATTGATTAAATTTAAGGCCTCATATCCCATTAATAAGGAGTGATGCAGCATTTTCAGTCCACAATGCAGCTTTTCTAAATTTGTCTTTCAGATTCTTGATGTTCTGCCATATTGAGTGAAGACATCGTTTGAAATGAATTAATAGAATAACTTGACATCAATTAAGATAAAATGAAATGTGTGCATTTTTACTCAAAAAAAATGCTAAAAGGTGTGGTGGTAGTGACTGTTTTATTTTCTTATTTTAAACATTTTTTCATATAATATTTCATATTTGACAGGGAGGTTAATGCGTCCTTGATGGATGTCAACATTGATACAGCATTTAATTGCGTTCTTCCTTTTTACATTTTGCATTTGATTTTTTTCAGTCAGGAATAACTGGGTTTTGACAGGTTTTTGTTCTATATTTTAGTTGTTAAATTGATCTTAAATTCAGTGTTAGGCAGCATTAAAAAGCTCTTTACGTCTGGCTTTTTGGAACCTGCTGATACCCTGAAAGCCCGCCTCTCCCTCTCTCTCCCTGTAATTGATTTCACACCTTTGAGCCTCACAATAGTTTTCTGAGTGCACTTAGGGGAGAGATTCAGGACAAAGTCAGCTTGAGAGCTACATCCATGTAGATCTACCCGCACACACACCAGCTGCCTGCAGTCCTGCACTGTTAATGTCCTGTTTGACCCTCAGCTAAACACATGACTAATTGAGATCTCGGGTAAAAACTGAAGCAGAGAGAAGCACGATGCCAGACAAAGGATTGGGGGCTGGGAATGGCAGAAATGAGAGGGGGAGATGAGGTAGTAAAAAAGAAGAACATGGGGAGAAGAAGGAGTTATTAAGAAAAGAAAGAGGTCTTTGAAAAATGGCATCTATTATACTCTCCTATCTGTAGCTATCTTTCAATTCCTTCACTCTCTCAAAAATGTCACACATCATTCATCCTCTTTTTCACCATTCATTTCTCTCTGTATCACCCCATTTCTTGTGCCAGCTGCTCACTCATCTGTCTCACTTTTGATCTCCTTTTCCTCCAACATCTGATTTTTCCATCATATTTCTTCTCTGCCTCCTTAACCTTTTTTTTTTTCTTCTTCTTCCCTCCCTCACATCCTTTCACACACTTGTCTTCTTTTTTTAATCCAATACAGCGCTTTTCTTGAATCGCTCAGTAAGAAAACCTTCGACAACGGCAGGATCGATCCCTCGCAAAAAAGGCATACTTCAGATATTGATTTCTCACACCGCGGACATGTAGACACGCAAAACATTATTCATATGTGCCGTTAAGTGGCTGCATCGCTTCAGCAAATACCTTTCTTTTTTTCTTTTTCTTTTTCTTTTTTTGCCGAGCAGCGGCGAGGATCTATAGTGTTCAGGTGGAGGAGGTTTCTCTGAGCATGTGGACGTTATCTTGAAACAAGGGGCTGGCTGCCATAGCAACCATATGATGAGGCAGGCAGGGCTATTTAAAGGAATTCAGCTGCTGCTCGCGTTCCCGTCAGCTTCACACCGGTCCAGTGAAAGACAAAGAAATGTTAATGCAAGACGAATATAGATTCTTGCAGTTCCAACACTACAATCTAATGTCAAGGCTGGGCTGCAAAAAGGAGTGAGAAATATCATAGTAATAATCCGAATGTAGGGTTACTTACATTGCACAAATTTACAATGCTCACATTTAATCCTACATGCTCTGTCAGGAGTCTGAACATCTGCTTCATTTGCCTTTAACTCCTACTTCAGAATCTCCTACATATAAAATTCATTCATTTTTTTTATTTTTTTTTTGTCCATCACTCTTAAATATTTATTCCTGAAGCACAAACTACATACAATGCACACATTTTAAATCCTTTCACATGCAAACACTTTTCTGCCGTGCCGGAAAAAAAAAAAAAGAAAAAAGGTGGAAGCACATCGGTGAAATACATTCCCGTTAAGATTTATGCAAATGAAAACACAATCAGCCAAAGCTTGCTGCACAGTAGTGGATTTTTTTTTTTTACGGTGATGTGCATATGCTTGAATTATCTGCAGAAGGGGCCACTGTACTGTAACATCTCAGATTATTCATGATAAAAATAAAAAAATAAAAAAAGAAGATACTTTTTCTCCAGAGAGCTGTTTCTCAGTGGACAGCAAAACACGAGGAGACAAGTGTGAGAGGAAGAACAACTGCTGTGCACCTACAGAGCAAACAAAGGATTCCTTAAATACGTATATCTCATACACACATTCCTCTGTCATTACAGTTGGTTGTAAGAACGATGTACACCTGAGGGAAACTGACATTTGTTTCCTATCACCTGCTGAGACAACTGCTGGATTTTATCTTTGCTTCACGTGTCTTTGTCTGGTGATGATAGGCAGGGCTTCCTTTACGTTCTGCAGCTCTTCATCTGCGCCTCTTTCACTTCTCGTTCTGAGCTTGTCACCCAATTACCGCCAAAATGAAGCTGTTTTCAGCACAGTGTTCAGGTTATAGAAATATTTGTCCCCCATTCAACAAATGACGGCATAGATGCAACATTGACCTTGTGTTTGAAAAAGATCATCGACTCTGGATTTTTTTCATAATTATACAAGTAGACATTTAGTTTCTGCTGCTTAACTGAGGCTTGGGGACACAAACCATTGGAGTCAGGGTGATCGAGTCGTTACGGAGGCCATCACACAACAAAAACCACACACTTCAAGACAGAGCTGGAATGATTAGTCCATAAATTGATCAGCTGATCGCCAGAAAATTAATCAGAAATTAATTTTTAGCTTCTTATATTTGAGGATTTGTGATATTTTTCTGACTAAACAATTTACTGATTCATTGAGAAAGAATAACCAATTGTGTAAATAACGCAGTGATACTTTGATGCCCACAGCCATTGACACGTCTTCTCATCGGTCCGTCCCAGAACAGGACACCGAACACTTAAAAGCCTAAAACATTCAATGATTTGACTCAGCCTCACTGATCTGGGCTCACATGGTTGATATGTGATTCTTCTTCTCCTATAAATAAATGCTCCTGATTTTATGTCTTTTTGAATCATGCTGATATTCTACAACATTTTAATTTCAAGTGCATAATAATTGGTGAAACCGCTGGTGTTCTTTTTATCACTCAGTTGAGCCCAGCGTGCTATTCCAACGCCTGTGAGAGCAGTCAGGAAGATTTAAAGTGCTTCACAGAAGCAAAATTATGAGTGACCTCTCTGGTAACACTCCCTCTGCTCTTCACTTTGCTCTTTATCTCATTCTAATCCCAGCTCATTTCATATGCTAAGTAAAAGCTTATATCCCTCTTCACTGTACGAACACACACGTTCCTCGTTGCTGTGGTGTGATTATAAAAATTTGCATAGAGGATGTTGTTGGAGCTGTGGAGAGCAGAAGCACCAGAGCTGAAGCAGGGGGTTGTGGGTGGTATAATGCCTGTCAGGTGTAGAGAGGTGGGGCAGAGACTCCCAGAATCCCTCATGTCTGGATTTATGATGAAGAAGAACCCAGAGAAAGTTCCCTCATGTCTCAGTGTCGCTCTCCTCACCTCGAACGGTTTCCTCAGATTCTAATTTGCATGTTCTCTTTCCACAGCTGTCACAGATGTGGCGAAGATTAGGAGCGCGAGGAAGAGGGAGAGCTGACTCCGTATCCCAGGGGAGGACGCAATGAGATGGAACCATTTCTCTCTATCTCCCAGTGGAACGCCACTCGCACCATCAGAGCGCCATCTGCTGGCCTGGTGGGGCGGGACAGCTGGTGTTGTGAATCAGGCCGCCGCAGTCCATGGACCGGCTACTTCCCAACACCAGGGTCTCGCCTTCACCCCTCACATCTGACCATTCTCTCACCTTTTGTCTTGATGTAAAATTGTAAATTGTTGCATCTACTTTTACAACTTTTTTGCCCAAATCTAATTTGTGGAGCAAATTTCTCATCCAATAAGATTAAATTAAAAACAGTGTTCGAGAAATAATTCGAACTAAATTTTGACCACTGTATCACACCCGTGTAAAACATACAACTAGAAATATTGTGATTACAACAGTATTTTTTTCAAAATTGAACAAATAAATCCCCAACCCACCCCTCCTATCCTATGATGAGCACTGTCTCAAATTCAGCACGAACTCAAGTGTTTTCAACTCCACAAAGCTGACTGAAACACACACACCAAAGGTTCTTATTGACATGAAGCATAAATTTTTATTAAGAAGTGTGAGGAACATGTTGGACAATAATTGTTTTAAAAAAAAATCCTACATTTTATTTCCCCTATGTGAATGTTTATTCTTCTGTATCCTGTATTCCAGCTCTTGACCCCATGTTAATGTCTTTAATGTATAATAGTGAGATGAGACTGCCGTGATGCTCCTGAGACGCAAAGCAAGAGAGGTTGATGCAATGATTAAACTTCATATTGAGTTGCCTTTGCATATGTTGTACAAGTTATTGGATCCTCCATTTGTAAACCCAGGAATTACAGGCTACAGTAGTACATGTACTTGACTGTGTTTTAAGGAGAAAAGCATACACACCAGTGTGCTCAGTGTGGCAACGTAGCAAATAGGACAATACCTCTAATGTTCTTGCTTTTCTAGTCACTTAAGAATAAAGATGTATTATTCACTTTGTCCAGCAGTCCCCACACCATTCATTTGGCAACCACATTTTCTGTTCATTCATATGTTTCTGCACAAAATACTTCTGCACTGTCCCCGTAATGGTAAGTTTTAGATCAGTTTTGTATTTTTTCTACAGCTCACAATAGATTTTAAGACCTGTGATAAAAAAATTTAAAAAAATCATTATAATCAGATATTTTTTGAAAAAGCTATAGTTTAGATGTTCAGTACCTACCCCTGTAAATCTATTTTACTTTACTTTTCTTTGTCACTTGGGTCGTACTTTCCACTTAAAGGGCTTCTGTAGTTATTTAGATTCTGTCGTCTTGTTTATTTGTTCATCTATTTATTCGTTTATTGACTCACTTTTTATTATTTCATTCATGTGTTATTCCTTTCATTCACTTTAAGAGATGCACATAAATTATTAATAGAAAATATTATAAACATTAATTTGCATGGTCAGTATGTGTTTGTTGGCTATTAAATATTTACATATTTTAATATCACAAAAATGAAATGCTTTAATTTTTTTTTATTTTTTTTAACTTGCGCATGCGCAGTGCCGCCAGCACACCTTAGTTCCCATGTCAACTTGCAGTTCATAAATCAGGGCAGCAGGGAAAGATGAGCACAGACATTGAGAGCAGTTTTGACGACGCTACACAAGTTTAAACCTTACTGGAATAACTTTTAATAGTAACTAGGCCAAGAGAGTATTGTTCTCTAACTCCCCATAGATATAGTTTTAATTGTCAGCATGTTCCCGTCTTCTAACAGGATAAAACTCAACCGAGTCGCGTTAAAAGATGTGGTCGGGCTAAAGCTGGTGCCGCGGCGGAGACGAGTCCCGAAGTCTCCGGACAACGTTACAGCTGAACCCGAAAAACAAGAAGTAACGTCGGTGAAGGAAACCGGCTCCGTCCCCAGCAGCAACGAACCGGTCCAAAGTGTTTACACAGACCAAAGGAGCCCAGAAAATGTGACAGATACGGTCAGTAACATCACTGAAGCAGAGCCGGAGGACAGCCGCGTAGGTATGCTGCAAGCAGAGGGGAGAAAATATTTTCAGTCACGCAAAAAAAAAAAAAAAAAAAGAGATAGTATGGCGTTAAAACAAGAGGCAAGTATCACCAGATTAAACCAAACTCTAGGAGCAGGTGCAGGTTGGACCTCCTCGGAAAAAGGTCCTCGGTGTCAGACTGGGGTTTACTGGATGCTTTTGCATATTTTAAACGGCAACCTAAAGAGCCATGCACAGGCAGATCTTAAGTCTGGTGCGGGTAAATTGTGTTGTAGAAAATGTCCATTCAGACAGGGGAATATTATTGTTAAAACTGTTGCTAGTCGGACTGCTAAAGGCGGCGGGGACAGAGGGAGAGTGCGACCGGGAACACAGTCTAGTGAGGCGCAGCTTAGCTAGCTAGCTAGCTAGTTAGTTAGTTAGTTCACCACGAGTTAAATCACTAGTGTTAGACTCCATCTTACATTATTAAACTGAGGATTGTTTGGTAGGTAAAAACTTTTAGCTAACTTTTGGCTAACTTGTGTATGTATGTGTGTGTGTGTGTGTGTGTGTGTGTGTGTTTCTCTTCTTTGCTATGATTATAGGAACGTTTCAGATGCTAAGCTAACGGCGCGGCTCAATCCTGTCTGTACTGACCTTAACTACCTGAAATGCTGCATTTTTAGTGGATATCGGGAGAAATGTTTTAAATTTATGCGCCTTGACCACGTTAAATAGCAGTCACCATCCACATATATCGTTTAATACAGTTTTAAATAAGATTTTTTAACTGGCGCTATTTGGCAGTAAGGGAACCTCCTCCGGGTCAACTCACATGTTGACCTTGATCTCCTTAGATCCTCAGCACAGTTCACTCTACTAGCTGAGACCTTTGGGGTTCTCCACTTAAATCACTATTGGGAACCCACTGTGCGAGCCAGGGGGCTTGATTTTGATTAATTTGGTTGCTTGATAATAAGGCTGTGCATTTATTGTAAGAAAAGCTTCCATATTTCCATTGAGGTGGTGTAATCTTCTCCATGTAACCAGTTATCCTTTTAACCTATCGTTTTGTGAAATGTGGATTAAAAACACACAGTGTAATGGTTTTGGGTGTACATTGGTGTTGGCTCCATTTGGGATTGTTTGATCCACGGCCTGGAAGACAGTCCCAGATACTTCCTTTGAAAAGCTTAGTGAAGTGGCTCTGCGCTGGTCTTTACAGGAAGTAGGAAAGCTAACCGGCAAACAGTTAGTCTTATCATTGAAACCTTCCTTCTTGTAAAAGTTTTTTTATTTTTTAAAAACACTTCCAACGAAGCGTAAATTTCAAATTTGTTTGCATATGTCTGTTTTCCAGTGTGACTCAGCTCGTTGCTGCCCCTTGCAACTAATGAAGGGATACATCACCCACTACAGCTGCAGCTCTCACCATTCATAGTTGCTGTGGGAATTTTCTGTAGTGAAGCACCCAGTAATGGATGATAATGAGCATCAAAATGAGGCGTCACACTTACACTTTCTTGGAGAAGCAACACTAAAGTGAAATTCATGCTGTATCAAAAATGTGTTCAAACTTTATTAACTTTAAGTTTTATAAGGAAAACACTTAACACAGCCATTTCCCTAAGCTTTTCATCTCATCTGCTGTCTCCCACGCAATGGATGAGCTGGTCCCAAATGGAGCCAACATTAGTGGGAATCCATAATGTTAAACCAAAAAAACAAAAGAGATGGTGATAAGTTGTCTCTTAATGCTTAAATAATCCAAATGGTCAGTGTTTGGTTCAGATTTGCACTAATTGACTAGTTTTTTGTTTCCACTTGCAGACATTTATAGGAATACACTCCCAAGCCCCACTGGGCGTGCTTGTTCAGAAGGGTCTTTGAGAAGAGCTGTGACACATTCTCGCTGTGGTCTGTGCGGGGACTGTAAATACATTTCCCCTCAGAAGAATACCCTGGGTAAGCAAGAGCAAAAAAGCAGTAGCCCAGGGCCAGAGCAGTCTACAGATGAGTTAAAGATTAAGAAAGGGAACCCAGACACTGAGAACTCTAAGAAGATTGTCATATGGATAAACCAGTACCCGAAGGTGACACTTTGTGATATAGCCAAAAAATGTGATGTGTGCAGTCAAGATCGTAGCTATGTGTTACCGGATGTTCTCAAGACCAAGGTCGTGCATTGCTTCAAACAGGACATGAGAGCTGGGTTTCGATTTGGCCCCGGTTGTTTGGGGCATAACAAACACAAAAGTGAGGAGAGCGCTCTGGCTAAAAATAGCAAGTCGTGTCCCAGGGTTCAGTCTGAGAAGAGCGTCTGTCAGTCTCAGAGTCTGACTGAACATCAGAGACACCTGAAAGAACACAAGGATGCAGAGATTTTATCGAGTCGTACCACGTATCATTTCCTCAAGGGTTGGACAAGTGAAGCCTCTGCAACTTGTTCTACTTCTTTCTTATTAGGTAAACCTGGGCCAGGATGTGACCTCATAGCAGACATTCACAGTGACAAAAGAGTAAAGCTTGGGGATAATGGTAAAGATGGATGTTTGCCCTCCACCCCGGACTTTGAAAGTATTAGTTGCAATGACGCAGCAAAAACTTACTTGATAGACAAAAACAAATCATGTTCTGGGATGTCTGATGGCAGTCAGTCATGTCAAGAACTTACATTTGGGAGCTGCAGCACTTGTAGGTCCGCTGTGAAAGAAACCTGTGTCCACAAGGAACCTTGTGGTCAGGAAGGCGAAGCCGGAAAAACTGATGCAGCACAGATGTCGTCAGAACTGTTCTGTGAGGGGAACGAGGTGGACGCAGATGAACTAGAGTCATTCACCTGCCAGAGAGTGAGGGTCTATTGCAGGAAAATAAATTCTAGTTGTGCACGGACTTGCATGTCTTGGCCCTTCTCTAACAGAAGCCGCACCCTTACAGCACATGCTGGTGCTACAGCCTGTCCAGCAGAGCCTATTCATCCATCAGCTAGAAACAGTGACTCTCCAATCAATCAAAATCAGTCAGGTTCACCGAGCAGCCAAACCAAGGACACGCTCCCAAGCGCAACAACAACCCGCCAAGTTTCCCACCAAAATGGAGAGAAGCAAGAACAGAATGGAAAGTGCATTACAGCCAAGAGAAATGGGAAAAGAGGTGATTACATGTCTTCACACTCCTCAGACATCGAAAACACAGAGTTTGCAACTCACTTTATGGAGGCTGAAGAATCACTAGCCAGTCTTCTGTCAAATACAGCTACCCTTTCCACCCCAAGTCAGCGTGGATCATCTACACCAGTTAACAGTACAGAAACCAACAGCTCCATGTCTACCCCTTCCCCCTCAGAACTGGGCCTGAGTGACTGGGAAACGGCCGCAACTTTGTCTCCCACATCATCTTACTTAACTCAGGGTGGTTTGAGCAGCCTCTCAAACACACCATCCTCTCACCCACCCTTATTGTTTCTGCTGGAGAAAGCCAAAGGTGTTGAGTCGCATTCTGCAAGCACGTCACAGACGTCCTCCTCACCCAACCGTTTTATCAAAGCTGTAGAACAACCCTTGTTCTACTGCGAAGAAACCCAAATTACTTTGTGTGGTTCCTCACCCAGATCTTCATCTGTTCCTACAAACTACTCTGAATCCTTTCATTCATGTGAATCCTCCCTCCTCCTACCTCAAGATGAGCAAGGGAGTGACAGAGAAATGTTCATAGAGAAGAGCCCACCAACACTGGAGCCATATTATAATACAAGCCCCACCTTATACATTAACATGGAACCGTTTATAGAAAATAACTCAAATGAGTTCATGCTTCCACCTCTGCTCTCTCCTGTCACTTCACCTGAACGGAACTCATGTACAAGCTTTTTCCCCCAGAGCCAATACTCTTCAGATGAGGAGGAGGAGGAGGAGGAGAAAAACAAACATACCAGCAAACACAAAATGTCACCTGGACATTACATGCCACAAATTAGTAATGGCAATCATCAAAGCTGGGAGGAGTCTCCTGACCACCACCAATATGAAGGACCTGGTAATGAAGAATTGGAGGGAGTTTCATCAAAACTTAAACGTCCATCTTCTCACGGCAGTGTTGGAGACCTCAGTGACGCTATGGAAGAGGAAAGCCGGGATGAAACTGATAACAAACATGATCTTGAACAGGGTAACGGAGGCTCTCGACAAGTTCCCTTTGATCCTAAAATAAAGACAAACATTACCTCAGGTGTTCTGACAGAACCCCGCTCTTCTCCCAGCAGTGATGAGGGACAGCAGTCTACTAGAGATGAAGGTGACGAGCCATCTGAAATAGTGGACAGTGAAAGGGATGAAAGTAAAGCAGAAGCAGCTGGTGGTACTCAGACCGACATTTTGGACGAGTTCACAGCCTATGAACAGGATATCCTGCTTGTGGATGTGGTCCAGGATGACCCAGAGCTGTTTGAAAAGGTACCTAAGAAAAGTCTGCTGAAACTGGGTCCTACAAGAGTCAGACCTACTGCAGTGGTTAAAACACTGTTGCCGAGGAAAGATGGAGCGTTACCGGCGTTTAAACAAAGGCAAGGTTTCATATTTAACATTCCTTTACAGTCACAGATGAATTGTGTTGCTCTTATCACTGAAACTTTTTTGTTTTTTGTGTGTGTGTGTGTGTGTGTGTGTGTTTCAGATTGACACCAGTTATTGTTGATTTTCACTGTGACAGTCCTGATATCACAGGTATGACCAATGCACCAGTCAGGGTTCATCATACAACAAATATATTTCAGATTTTGTGACATAATGCAGTGCTATTTGTTAGCTCATCCTGCAAGGACTGAGGATTTCCTAGCTAATCAATGGCTCGTTAGATACAAATGAAAAGCGAACAGCCGTGATGAGACAACTGAAGCCATAACTGATGCAAAAATGTATCACATGTTCAACAAGAATGGAAAATGTTTAGTGTATATTTCTGATGATAAATTCTGCTTGCAAAGTGCAAATTTTTGCTAAGTAATATACCTTCATCTGTTTGACAACTAATGTGTAGCTAATAATTACATAAAAAATGTGTGTCTTACAGAGGAGAGTGACAGCAGACCCTGGAGACCTCAGTGTAGCAGCATCCCGCCCAAAATGCAAAACAGCACATGGACTGCCACAGACAAGCAAATCAGAACCATGGTAATGTAGTGGGTCTACAGTAGCTCTGCGTTGTGTCATATAGTGGACAAGGACTGCACTTCCCAGGACAGTTTTTCAGCGCTTCATTGCAAGGCTACAAACACTGGAGCAACATAACTTACTTGCAATTGCAAAGAAACAAAATGTAAACAGGGCCTCTCTTGGACAAATGCTCTCTGTGGCCTTCAAAATAAAAGTTCAGAATGACAAGAGAGAGGAAAAGTGGATAATGCACATTAACATTATTAAAACATAACTAAAGTTATTTTAAAAAGAATACAAGTGTTATTGTGTTATACCTTTCAAAATAAAAGTCTGATTAATCCATGTGGTTTTTCAGGAATTTATAATGCTCTGTTCATTAGTGCAACAGCACACACACCTACACTTCACTAACATCTTCATTAAGATTCAGAGACAGGTTCAGTTCTTAAAACGAATTATTTTGCATCATCTGTTTTGTGTTTTTGAACAGGGTCAGTGCGACACCAACAACAATCATGTAAACGGAGTCCTGGAAAGGTAACTGTTGGCTCACGTCACATGACACATTTCTTGCGACCTGTCAATCTGTCAGTTTTTATGATAATCATTGTGTTTATGTCCTGTAATAGGAGCCAGCCCATCCAGACAGTGAACTCCTCACAAAACATCCCTTCACTCATGAACATAAGAAATGGTGAGGGGAAAATGAAAACGGCGTAGACAATGACTAAAGTTTTAAACGGTTTCAACTGGTTCCAACAAGCTTGCACGGATTAACAACTCCTTTTTGTCATTTCATTGTCAACATAAATGTTCAGTTCAACTGTTGTATGGCTGTTCTTTTGCTGCTCTGCTCTCTACACAGTGCCGAGGATCACAAACCCGGTGACAGATTTTAGGCGCCAGAAATCTAATTCTGTAAGTCCTTAATCGAAGAACGTCACAGTCCTCTGATAAAACAAATGCACTAGTTATAAACATTTATTAGCTTTAGATTATATTTTGTAGCTGATCCAAATTCCTTCACTCATTAACCCTGGGTTCTCATTACAAGTGTGAGATATTACCTGAGATGTTCAGGGTTAATAAAAGCAAATGTGACAAGATAGCCCTGGGTGTTCTGCACCTTATGCCAAGTTTAAAAAAGCAAGAGTAAAAATACCCAGTGTTGCACTTAGTTTTCAGTCTTTTAATTGTTTTTATTGTTTAAAACATTCAGGGAAATCAGAATATTGATGTGTATGTGGTTAGAGGGGAGGAAATCTGTGCCCAGAGATGTCAGTGTGTTAGTGATGATTGATGAAGTTTTGTTCTTCATTCTCCTGCCACTGACTTGATGTTTTAAACTTAATGCAGCGTTTTCTCCTCCTCTAAACCATCAGTACTGCAGACAGTACTTCAGTGAATCACTGTCCTGTGGATTCAAGATGTGTCGATTCCAGCATGTGCCTGTGGAGGGGGATGAGAAGGTACGCTCAAAGCATAATTCATCGTGTCATAGCTTGACCGCAGCAATGCAAACCATGAATACACTGAAGCAGTGAGGAAACTCTACTGTACCTTTTTCTTAATCCCAGAAAGTAGAGAAGTCAGTTATAGAGTAATGCTTCCTGCGACAGATTTATGACTCATGTTGATAACAGAGGCTACATCACGTCATAATTTCAGAATCATGGACCCACTTCACTTTTTTTCCCCTCTCTTTCAGTTCTGTGTTGAAACTGTGACACGGTTCATAAAAAATCCAATGTGTATCCAGAAAGCAAGTAAGTTTTCATTTTATCCAGTTGCTATCTTTTTCCCCCCTTGATCTGTCAACTCTTGTCGCTCCATGACTGTTTTCCACGTCTCCTTTTGTCTCCAGGCGCCGTGTTTACAGGGTACTACCAGAACAACCCACCAGGAGTGTATTTCTCCATGCCAGTGCTTCTGACACTCCTCTGGGCTCTGCTCAAAGCCGGCTTCGTGTCCGATGTCTTCTCAGTCCTCGGTGTCAGCTTGTCCCACAAGATAGTGGTCAGTCTGGTTTTCATCCATCTCATTACAGTAACGTCACGCTGCAGTACACGCTGTAATCCAGCAGAGGGCAGAGCATGTTCTCTTTTGTAGCAGAGGTGCACTGTCATGGTTATTTTTAAGGTGACTCCTTACCTCTGGGGACGTAAATATAGATGTTGACGTTGTCCCCCTCCTCCTCTCTTACTAGCCCAGCTACGAGTTCCTGCTGGCCCTCTTTAACTTTGTGAGAGAGAAGGGTCTCACAGGCTCTGTACCTGAACTCATGCAGCTAACGTTCAAGGTATCTCACTTCGCTTACTGTATGGCAGCAAGGTCTGTATTCACAATGTGCATGTGGAAGTATTTATTTTGCGTTTGTGTTGATAGATGGTCAGTGCGGGTCTGGTGCTGAGTTTGGATTGCCTTGACTGTGTAAAAAACACTCCTGATTTCCAGCAGACGGTCCATTCAAACTCACCTGGCAAACACAAGTGAGTGAAACGTCCTCAGCTCGCAAACACTGACAGTCGCCTCACTCTTATAAAAGTAGTTACCTGATTATTTATGACTTGTATGTCTTAAATGTTGTGTGGTTTTTATTCTTTTGACAAGTCTTATAAGCAGCTGAATGACGATCTTCATGTTTATTATGAAAGGCTATCCACCAGTCCTCCCTTTCCAGAGTACCTGAATTTGGCCCAATCCATCGTGGAAATAGAGGTTAGTTCAACTTATTAACAAGGACGAAACCGTTCTGTGTTCAGTCTCTCATTGTTCCTCAGCCCTGCTTTTATATTTTTTGCTCTGTCAGCTTTGTACCAAGCAAGAGGACTGGAGGCGGATGGGAAAGGTTTTCAGGTCCATCTGCCAATCCAGCCAGCATCCCAACCAAGTGGAACAAATCAGCGGCCGCATTGTCATCGCGCTCCTGTCTGAGAGCAAGGATAAACTCTCACTGCCCTTTGCTGCTTTTGCCGAGACAGGTAAAATAAACTTCTTTCTTTAAATTAAGAACTAAAACTGCTTTTTATTTTTAAAATGTATTTTTGTTTATTAATTTGTGTTGATTTGAAGAACAAGTCCTAAACATTTGGTTATTCTTGTTTTTTCAGTGTGTCAGAATGAAGGTGAGGACAACCTGATCTGGAGTTTTTTAGGCAGAATTGGAGTCTCACTCATGTTGAGATACTACAAAACACATCAATGGGCCAAGGTAAATAACTCATCTGAAATTAATGAATGAAGAAATCCTGCAAATATACAAAGTCGTGTTTATCTCTGTATAGATATACAATTTAAGACGCAGTAATGTTAGCAAGTGGGTATTGCCTTATAGTCTGTGTGTCTATGAATGTAGGGTCGGAGGGTTGTAGAGGTGCTGTCCATTTCAAAGGTCAACTACTCCACACTCAAGGGTCTGTTTGGGAATGAGGATGGAGCTTCACGTTGCTGCCTGATCACTGTAGCTACCGAGCTCTTCCTCCTGAGTGGCAGCGTGGAGGGAGCCCTGAACACACTCCAAGGTAACAGATGGGGTAAATAGGTAGCTATGACCGGAAAGGAGATTATGCTGTCCTTTTTTATTCTTTGCCGCAGCAACATTTAAAGCAATGCGCCATTGTAGTTTCACCATGACAGACCCACGTAAATGTAGAAACAGAGCACCTGTTTTATGCTTGTGACATGATTCAAAACTTGTTGTTCCACTAAATCCCTCCTATTCCCATTGAATGCACAAAACATGCATATTTTTCTTCTTAACAAATGTATGTCCACAAACTTTCCTTGGTAAATTGTGTGTTTGTCTTTTGTGTGTCTATTAATTCAGAAAACAAATGGTTCCTGAGTTCGTGCTCATGGCCGTGTGAGCCTGCAGATCTGGACAGTCGGAGTCGTGTGTTGATGCGTCTGGCTGAGAAAACCTCTCACAGAGACACGCTTGAGGTCCTCTGTAATCTCCCTGGAATTAAAGAGCCGAATGGTGAGAGAGCACAACTGTTGGACGAAGAATTTTAAAACGCAGATGTTCAGATGAATGTGTATCAGACGCGGCGTTGTCTGGAACATCTTTTGGTCGGGCTTTTCTCAACACCTGCATATTTCAAGCTATCAGGAACATACAGATGGGTGACAAATTAAAGGAAATTAATAAATGAGTGCAGGAAGTTAACGAATCAAGATGCTTCTTCACGGTACATTTAAGCAATTAACATCCCATCATGCTCTGCCGCATATATAAAAGTGCTGAACAGGCTCAGTTGATTCTGATTTGGTATCAAGATGGCAAAAGGAAAAGGGTCCATTGTTGGGGCACAGATGGCAGGAGCTTCAGTCACAAAGGCTGCTCAGCTGGCTGGTGATTCAATAGGAACAGTGACTCAAGGGACATCTGCATTGAGATCAATGGGAAAGACGTCACTAAATAGGGTCGTAAATTATGGTCGACAGCACACATTTGATGACCGTGATGCTTGTGCATTAGTGGGACATGTAAGAAAAAACAGGAGCAACTCTTCTTCAGGTGACTGAGAATGTCAATGCAGTGATCAGATATTATAGCAGGGCTGCAGTGAATTAAACCCCTCAGTACCAAGACGAATGCACTTTTGAGAGTTCAGTGACGTAAAAACCAACAGCACTGGTCCACAGAGATGTGGAGAAAAGTAACACAGTCACATGAGTCATCCTTCGCCTTATTCTTCACAAGTGGGCGAGTGCATGTTTAGCGGTACCAAGAGAACAGTACAGGTCTGACTGCCTGACCCTAAGAAGATCACCTTACTAAGATACTAAGACACGTTAAGTTGTTTTTTCCTTTTGTCACCCGTCAGTATTTTCTAATCTATCCTCAGTGTTGTCCTGTTTTTTTTTCCCCCTCAATCCCCACTCTCCAGATTTCAAAATGATTGGATATATTTGTTTTTCTGTTTTCCCCAGACTTGGTTGACATCTCCAGATACAGTCCTCTGTTTAACTCCCATCTACGAGTGTGTGTGGACAGACAGATCCTTCCTGTAGCCTCGGATACAGTGGACTTCATGCTCTCTCAAAACGTGGCAGTTGACCACGCCGTGCTGCAGACACTTTTGCACAAACTGGGCAAGCAAAACCTCTGGCTCCGTGCACGGGAAGTCTTTAGACGTGAGTATCACTCTTCAGAAAAGCAGATTGGATTATAGCTCCCAATCCTGGAATGATTTTGGTCTGAATCAGCTGATCAGATTGTCTGAATTTTACAGAAAAATGTAATCAATTTGTCTTAAAAGACTCAGATGAGACAAATGAATGGCTTTGACAGTTGTCATAGGAACTTACACCATGTGTTTTCATCAGACTCTCTGAGTGTGGGGTACTACCCAGGTGTGTCTGCTCCCCCTGGTTTCATGGCACTGATCGTCCCTTGGCGACTGGGAGAGGTGGAGCTGGCTCTCGCCTTTGAGATGTTCATCACTGTCAACGCAACAATCATTCTGCAACTTTCAGAAACCACCACTTCCTGCCTTAGCATCACTCTCAAAAGGTAATGTGTGTGTGTGTGTGTGTGTGT